>NC_133510.1:1535357-1841428 GCF_049354715.1 Callithrix jacchus
CTGTGTCATGTAAAATACAGAAATTCTAATTTTACCCACATCGAAAAAATCTAAATATTATCTAGGCACCCAAATGTTAAAAACAAAATTGCTCTGAATATCATCTGTCAGAAATAATATAAAATGCCCTTTTCTACTCTGTTTTGTAGTATAAATACCAAGTCAATATTCTCTGTCATGTAAAATACAGAAATTCGAATTCCACCGGAATCGAAAAATTCTAAGTATTATCAAGACAACCCAATGTTAAAAGCAAAATTGCTCTGAATATAATCGGTCAGAACAAATATACAATGCCCTATTCTACTCTGTTTTAAAGTATATACACCAACTCCATATGCTCTCTCATGTAAAATACAGAAATTCTAATTTTACCAGAATCGAAAATATCTAAATATTATCAAGTCACCCCAGTGTTAAAAGTAAAATTGCTCTGAATATAATATGTTAGAAAAAATATACAATGCCATTTTCTACTCTGTTTTGGCGTATATACACCAGCTCTCATGTAAAATACCGAAATTCAAATTTTACGTGAATCGAAAAAATCTAAATAATATCTAGGAGCCTTAAACTTAAAAGAAAATGGCTCTGAATATAGTCTGTTAGTAAAAATATACAATGCCTTATTCTACTCTGTTTTGGGGTATATACACCAACTCAGTATGCTCTTTCATGTAAAATACAGAAATTCTAATTTTAGCCGAATAGAAAAAATCTAAAAATTATTTAGGCACCCCAATTTTAAAACATATTTGCTCTAAATATAATCTGTCAGAAAAAATATACAAGGCCCTATTCTACTGTGTTTTGGAGTATATACACCAACTCAGTATGCTCTCTCATGTAAAATACAGAAATTATAATTTTACCCAAATCGATAAAATCTAAATAATAACTAGGCACCCAACTGTTAAAAGCAAAATTGCTCTGAATATAATCTATCAGAAAAAATATAAAATGCCCTATTCTACTTTGTTTTGGAGTATATACACCAACTCAGTGTGCTCTCCCATGTAAAATACAGATATTCTATATTTAAGCGTATCGAAAGAAACCTAAATATTATCTAGGCACCCCAATGTTAAAAACAAAATTACTCTGAATATAATCTTTCAGAAAAAATATACAATGCCCGTTTCTACTGTGCTTTGTAGTATATAAACCAACTCAGTATGCTCTGTCATGTAAAATACAGAAATTCTAATTTTACATTAATCGAAAAAAATCTAAATATTATCTAGACACCCCAATGTTAAAATCAAAATTGCTATTAATATAATCTGTCAGAAAAAATATACAATGCGCTTTTCTACTTTTTTTTGTAGAATATACACCAACTGAATATGCTCTCTCATGTAAAATACCGAAATTCTAATTTTACGTGAATTGATAAAAATCTAAATGATATCTAGGCGCCCCAAAGTTAAAATAAAATGGCTCTGAATATAGTCTGTTAGAAAAAATATGCAATGACTTATTCTACTCTGTTTTGTAGTATATACACCAGCTCCATATGCTTTCAGTAAAATACCGAAATTCTAATTTTCCGTGAATCGACAAAAATCTAAATATTACCTAGGCACCCCAATGTTAACAACAAAATTGCTCTGAATATATTCTGTCAGAAAAAATATACAATGCCCTATTCTACTCTGTTTTGCAGTATATACACCAACTCAGTATGCTCTCTCATGTAATATACCGAAATTCAAATTTTACCCGAATCTAAAAAATCTAAATATTATCTAGGCACCACAATGTTAAAAACAAAATTGCTTTGAATATAATCTGTCAGTAAAAATATACAATGCCCTATTCTACTCTGTTTTGGAGTATATACACCAACTCTGTATGCTCTCTAAAGTAAAATACCGAAATTCTAATTCTTGGAGAATCGAAAAAAATCTAAATATTATCTAGGCAACCCAATGTTAAAAGCAAAATTGCTCGGAATATAATCTGTCAGAAAAAATATACAATGCTTTTTTCTACTCTATTTTGGAGTATATACACCAACTCAATATGCTCTCTATGTAAAATACCAAAATTCTAACTTTATGCGAATCGAAAATAATCTAAATAATCTCTAGGCGCGCCAAAGTTAAAAGAAAATAGCTGTGAATATAGTCTGTTAGAAAAAATATCCAATGCCATATTCTATTCTGTTTTAGAGTATATACACCAACTCAGTATGCTCTCTCATGTAAAATACCAAAGTTCTAAATTTACATGAATCGAAAAAAATCTAAATATAATCTAGGCACCCCAATGTTAAAAACAAAATGGCTCTTAATATAATCTGTCAGAAAAAATATACAATGCCCTATTCAACTCTGTTTTGCAGTATATACACCAACTCAGTATGCTCTCTCATGTAAAATAACAAAATTCAAATTTTACCCAAATCCAAAAAATCTGAATATTATCTACGCACCCCAATGTTAAAAACAAAATTGCTCTGAATATACACTGTCAGAAAAAATATACAATACCCTATTATACTCTGTTTTGGGGTATATATACCAACACAGTATGGTCTCTCATGTAAAATACCGAAATTCTAATACTCCGAGAATCGAAAAAAATCTAAATATTATCTAGGCACCCCAATGTTAAAAGCAAAATTGCTCTGAATATAATCTGTCAGAAAAAAATATACAATGCTTTTTTCTACTCTATTTTGGAATATACACACCAACTAAATATGCTCTCTCATGTAAAATACCGAAATTTTAATTTTACGCGAATGGAAAAAATATCTAA
Organism: Callithrix jacchus; assembly: GCF_049354715.1. Classification (NCBI taxonomy): domain Eukaryota; kingdom Metazoa; phylum Chordata; class Mammalia; order Primates; family Cebidae; genus Callithrix; species Callithrix jacchus. The sequence goes on from NC_133510.1 coordinate 1,538,124, forward strand.
ATAATACCTAGGCACCACAAAGTTAAAAGAAAATGGCTCTGAATATAGTTTGTTAGAAAAAATATACAATGCCTTATTTTACACCAACTCCATATGCTCTCTCAGTAAAATACCGAAATTCTAAACTTGCGTGAATCGAAAAAAATCTAAATATTATCTAGGCACCCCAATGTTAAAAACAAAAATGCTCTGAATATAATCTGTCAGAAAAAATATACAATGCCCTATTCTACCCTGTTTTAAAGTATATACACCAACTCAGTATGCACTCTCATGTAAAATACCGAAATTCTAATTCTCTGAGAATAGAAAATAATCTAAATAATATCTAGGCACCCCAAAGTTAAAAGAAAATGGCTCTGAATATAGTCTGTTAGAACAAATATACAATGCCTTATTCTATTCTGTTTTGGCGTATATACACCAACTCAGTATGCTCTCTCTTGTAAAATACAGAAATTCTATATTTAAGCGTATCGAAAAAAACTAAATAGTATCTAGGCACCCCAATGTTAAAATCAAAATTGCTCTGAATATAATCTGTCAGAAAAAATATACAATGACCTATTCTACCCTGTTTTGGAGTATATACACCAACTCAATATGCTCTCTCATGTAAAATACAGAAATTCTAATTTTACGTGAATTGAAAAAGCCTAATTATTATCTAGACACCCCAATGTTAAAAACAAAATTGCTCTGAAAATTGTTTATCAGGAAAAATATATGATTCCCTTTTTTATTCTGTTTTAAACTATATACACCAACTCAATATGCTCTGTTTTGTAAAATACAGAAATTCTATACTTAAGCGAATCGAAAAAAATCTAAATATTATCTAGGCACCCCAATATTAAAAACAAAATTGCTCTGAATGTAATCTGTCAGAAAAGATCTACAATGCCCTATTCTACTCAGTTTTGGAGTATATACACCAATTGCATATGCTCTCTCATGTAAAATATAGAAATTCTATATTTAAGCGAATCAAAAAATATCTAAATATTATCTAGACACCCCAATATTAAAAATAAAATTGCTCTGAATATAATCTTTCCGAAAAAATATACAATGCTTTTTTCTACTCTTTTTTTAGAGTATATACACCCACTCAGTATGCTCTCTCATGTAAAATACCGAAATTCAAATTTTAGGTAAATTGAAAAAAATCTAAATATTATCTAGGCGCCCTAAAGTTAAAGAAAAATGGCTTTGAATATAATCTGTTATAAAAAATATACAATTCCTTATTCTATTCTGTTTTGGAGTATATATACCAACTCAGTATGCTCTCTCATGTAAAATACCGAAATTCTAATTCTCTGAGAATCAAAAAAAATCTAAACATTATTTAGGCACGCTAATGTTAAAAGCAAAATTGCTCTGAATATAGTCTGTTAAAAAAAATATACAATGCCTTTTCTATTCTGTTTTGGAGTATATACACCAACTCATTATGCTCTCTCATGTAAAACACCGAAATTTTAATTTTACATGAATTGAAAAGAATCTAAATATTATCTAGGCACCCTAATGTTAAAAACAAAATTACTCTGAATATAATGTCAGAAAAAATATACAATGACCTATTCTACTTTGTTTTGGAGTATATACACCAACTCAGTATGCTCTCTCATGCAAAATACCAATATTCTAATTCTCCGAGAATCAAAAAAAATTTAAATATTATCTAGAAACACGAAGGTTAAAAGCAAAATTGCTCTAAATATAATCTGTCAGAATAAATATACAATGACCTATTCTACTTTGTTTTAGAGTATATACACCAACTAAATATGCTCTCTCATGTAAAATAAAAAATTCTATATTTAAGCGAATCGAAATAAATATAAATATTATCTAGGCACCCCAATGTTAAAAACAAAATTGCTCTGAATATAATCTGTTATAAAAAATATGCAATGCCCAATTCTACTCTGTTTTAAAGTATATAAACCATCTCCATATGCTCTCTCATGTAAAACACAGAAATTCTATATTTAAGCGTATCGAAAAAAACTAAATAGTATCTAGGCAACCCAATGTTAAAAGCAAAATTGCTCTGAATATAATCTGTCGAAAAATATATACAATGACCTATTCTACTCTGTTTTGGAGTATATATATTAACTCAATATGCTCACTCATCTAAAATACAGAAATTCTATATTTAAGCGAATTGAAAAAAATCTAAATATTATCTAGGCACCACAAAGTTATAAGCAAAATTGCTCTGCATATCATCTGTCAGAAAAAAAATACAATGCCCTTTTCTACTTTGTTTCGTAGTATATACACCAACTCAGTATGCTCTCTCATGTAAAACAAAGAAATTGTAATTTTACCCGAATAAAAAAAATCTAAATATTATCTAGGCACACCAATCTTAAAAAAAAATTGCTCAGATTATATCTGTCAGAAAAAATATACAATGCCCTATTATACTTTGTTTTGGAGTATATACACCAACTCAGTATACTCTCTTATGTAAAATACAAAAATTCTAATTTTACATGAATCGAAAAAAGTCTAAATATTATCTAGGCACCCCAATGTTAAAGCAAAATTGCTCTAATAATTATCTGTCAGAAAAAATATACAGTGCCCTTTTCTACTCTGTTTTGGAGTATATACACCACCTCAATATGCTATCTCAGGAAAAATACCGAAATTCAAATTTTACACGAATCGAAAAAAATCTAAATAATATCTAGGCGCCCCAAAGTTAAAAGGAAATGGCTCTAAATATACTTTGTTATAAAAAATATACAATGCCTTATTCTAATCTGTTTTGTAGTATATACACCAATTCAGTATGCTCTCTCATGTAAAATACAAAAATTCTAAATTTACGTGAATTGAAAAAAATCTAAATATCTAGGCACCTCAATGTTAAAAGCAAAATTGCTCTGAATATAATCGGTCATAAAAAAAATACAATGCCCATTTCTACTCTGTTTTGTAGTACATACACCAACTTAATATGCTCTCTCATGTAAAATGCCGAAATTATTATTTTACGCGAATCGAAAAATTTCTAAATAATATCTAGGCGCGTCAAAGTTAAAACAAAATGGCTCTGAATATAGTCAGTTAAAAAAATATACAATGCTCTATTCTACTCTGTTTTGGAGTATATACACCAACTCAGTACGCTCTCTCAAGTAAAATACCGAAATTCTAATTCTCTGAGAATCGAAAAAAATCTAAATATTATCTAGGGACTCCAATGTTAAAAGCAAAATTGCTCTGAATATAATCTGTCAGAAAAAATATACAATGCTATTTTCTACTCTGTTTTGCAGTATATACACCAACTCAATATGCTCTCTCATATAAAATACCGAAATTCTTATTTTACGCGAAGCAAAAAAAATCTAAATAATATCTAGGTGCCCCAAAAATAAAAGAAAATGGCTCTGAATATAGTCTGTTAGAAAAAATATACAATGCCTTATTCTACTCTGTTTTGTAGTATATTCACCAACTCCATATGCTCTCTCAGTAAAATACCGAAATTCTAATTTTGTGTGAATCGACAAAAATCTAAATATTACCTAGGCACCCCAATGTTAAAAACAAAATGTCTCTGAATATATACTGTCAGAAAAAATATACAATGCCCTATTCTACTCCGTTTTGCAGTATATACACGAATACAGTATGCTCTCTAATGTAATATACCGAAATTCAAATTTTACCCGAATCGAAAAAATCTAAATATTATCTAGGCACCCCAATGTTAAAAACAAAATTGCTTTGAATATAATCAGTCAGAAAAAATATACAATGCCCTTTTCTACTCTGCCTTGGAGTATATACACCAACTCAATATGCTCTCTCATGTAAAACACAGAAATTCTAATTTTACGTGAATCAAAAAATATCTAAATAATACCTAGGCACCCCAAAGTTAAAAGAAAATGGCTCTGAATACAGTCTGTTAGAAAAAATACACAATGCCTTATTCTACTCTGTTTTGTAGTATATACACAAACTCCATATGCTCTCTCAGTAAAATACCGAAATTCTAAATTTGCATGAATCGAAAAAAATCTAAATATTATCTAGGCACCCCAATGTTAAAAACAAAATTGCTGTGAATATAATCTGTCAGAGAAAATATACAATGCTCTATTCTACATTTTTTGGAATATATACACCAACTCATTATACTCTCTCATGTAAAATATTAAAATTCTAAATCTTTGAAATCGAAAAAATCTAAATATTATCTAGGCACCCCAATGTTAAAAGAAAAATTGCTCTGAATATAATCTTTCAGAGAAAATATACAATGCTTTTTTCTACATTGTTTTGGAGTATATACAACAACTAAATATGCTTTCTCATATAAAATACCAAAAATCTAATTTTATGCAAATCTAAAATAATCTAAATAATATCTAGGCACCCCAAAGTTAAAAGAAAATGGCTCTGAATATATTCTGTTAGAAAAAATATACAATGCCCTATTCTATTCTGTTTTGGAGTATATACACCAACTCAGTATGCTCTCTGATGTAAAATACAGAAATTCTAATTTCACATGAATCGAAAAAATCTAAATATTATCTAGGCACCCCAATGTTAAAAACAAAATTGCTCTGAATTTAATCTATCAGAAAAAATATACAATATTTTATTCTACTATGTTTTGGAGTATATACACCAACTCAATATGCTCTCACATGTAAAATATAGAAATTCTATATTTATGCGAATCAAAAAAATCTAAATATTACCTAGGCCCCCCAATGTTAAAAGTAAAATTTCTCTGAATATAGTCTGTCAGAAAAAATATACAATGCCCTTTTCTACTCTGTTTTGCAGTATATACACCAACTCAGTATGATCTCTCATGTAATATACCGAAATTCAAATTTTACCCGAATCGAAAAAATCTAAATATTATCTAGGCACACCAATTTTAAAAAAAATTGCTTTGAATATAATCTGTCAGAAAGAATATACAATGCCCTATTCTACTCTGTATTGGAGTATATACACCAATTCAGTACGCTGTCTCAAGTAAAATACCGAAATTCTAATTCTCCGAGAATCGAAAAAAATCTAAATATTATCTATTCACGCCAATGTTAAAAGCAATATTGCTCTGAATATAATCTGTCAGAAAAAATATACAATGCCCATTTATACTCTGTTTTGGAGTATATACAACAAGTCAATATGCTCTCTGATGTAAAATACCGAAATTCTAATTTTACACGAATCGAAAAAAATCTAAATAATATCTAGGCACCCCAAAGTTCAAAGAAAACTGCTCTGAATATATTCTGTTAGAAAAAAATATACAATGCTCTATTCTATTCTTTATTGGAGTATATACACCAATTGAGTATGCTCTCTCATGTAAAATACCGAAATTCTAATTTTACATGAATCGAAAAAAATCTCAATATTATCTAGGCACCCCAATGTTAAAAACAAAATGGCTCTTAATATAATCTGTCAGAAAAAAATATACAATGCCCTATTCTACTCTGTTTTGCAGTATACACACCAACTCAGTATGCTCTCTCATGTAAAATACAGAAATTCTAATTTTACCCGAATCGAAAAAATCTATATATTTTTTATGCACCCCAATGTTAAAAACAAAATTTTTCTAAATATAATCTGTCAGAAAAAATATACAATGCCCTATTTTACTTTGTTTTGGAGAATATACATCAACTCCATATGCTCTCTCATGTAAAATACACAAAATCTGTATTTACGTGAATCGAAAAAAATCTAAATAATATCTAGGCACCCCAATATTATAAACAAAATTGCTCTGAATATAATCTGTCACAAAAAATATACAGTGCCCTTTTCTACTTTGTTTTGTAGTATATACAGCAACTCAGTATGGTCTCTCATGTAAAATACAGAAATTCTAATTTAACCCGAATCGAAAAAATCTAAATATTATCTAGGCACCCCAATGTTACAATCAAAATTTCTCTGAATATAATCTGTCAGAAAAAATATACAATGCTCTTTTCTACTCTGTTTTGGAATATATACACCATCTCAATATGCTCTCTCCTGTAAAATACAGAAATTTTAATTATACGCGAATCCAAAAAAATCTAAATAATATCTAGGCACCACAAAGTTAAAAGAAAATGTCTCTGAATATAGTCCGTTAGTGAAAATATACAATGCGATATTCTACTTTGTTTTGGAGTATATACACCAACTCAGTATGCTCTCTCATGTAAAATACCGAAATTCAAATTTTACCCGAATCGAAAAAATCTAAATATTATCTAGACACCCCAATGTTAAAAACAAAATTTCTCTGAATATAGTCTGTCAGAAAAAATATACAATGCCCTATTCTACTTTGTTTTGCAGTATATACACAATCTCAATATGCTCTCTCATGTAAAATGCAGAAGTTCTAATTTTACGTAAATCGAAAAAAATCTAAATATTATCTAGGCACCCCAGTGTTAAAAACAAAATTGCTCTGAATATAATCTATCAGAAAAAATATACAATGCCCTATTCTACTGTGTTTTGGAGTATATTAAACAACTCCATATGCTCTCTCATGTAAAATACAGAAATTATATATATAAGAGAATCGAAAAAAATCTAAATATTATCTAGGCACTCCAATGTTAAAAGCAAAATTTCTCTAAATATAATCTCTCAGAAAAAAAATACACTGCCCTTTTCTACATTGTTTTGTAGTATATACACCAACTCAGTATGCTCTATCATGTAAAATATAGAAATTCTAATTTTACGCGAATCGAAAAAAATCTAAATAATACCTAGGCGCCCCAAAGTTAAAAGAGAATGGCTCTGAGTATAGTCTGTTAGAAAAAATATAAAATGCCTTCTTCTACTCTGTTTTGGAGTATATACACCAACTCAGTATGCTCTCTCATGTAAAATACCGAAATTCTATTTTCACGTGAAACGAAAAAAAATCTAAATATTATCTAGGCACACGAATGTTAAAAGCAAAATTGCACTGAATATAATCTGTCAGAAAAAATATACAATGCCCTTTTCTACTCCGTTTTGGATTATATACACCAACTCATTTTGCTCTCTCATGTAAAATAAAAATATTCTAATTTTTCCCAAATTGAAAAAATCTAAATATTATCTAGGCGCACCAAAGTGAAAAGAAAATGCCTCTGAATATAGTCTGTTAGAAAAAATATACAATGCCTTATTCTACTCGGTTTTGGAGTATATACACCAACTCAGTATGCTCTCTCATGCAAAATACCGAAATTCTAATTTTACGTGAATCGAAAAATATCTAAATATTATCTAGGTACCCCAATGTTAAAAACAAAATTGCTCTGAATATAATCTGTTAGAAAAAATATACAATTCCCTATTCTATTCTGTTTTGGAGTATATACACTAATTCCATATGTTCTCTCATGTAAAATACAAAAATTCTATATTTAAGTGAATCGAAAAAAATCTAAATATTATCTAGGCACCCCAATGTTAATAGCAAAATTGCTCTGAATATAATCTCTCAGAAAAAATATACAATGCCTTTTTCTACTCTATTTCGTAGTATATACACCAACTCGGGATGCTCTCTCATGTAAAATACAGAAATTCTAATTTTAAGTGAATCGAAAAAATTCTTAATAATATCTAGGTGCCTGAAAGTTAAAAGACACTGGCTCTGTATATACTCTGATAGAAAAAATATACAATGCCTTATTCTACTCTCTTTTGGAGTTTATACACCAGTCAGTATGCTCTCTCATATAATATACAGAAATTCTTTATTTAAGCGAATCGAAAAAAATCTAAATATTATCTAGGCATCCCAATGTTAAAAGAAAAATTGCTCTGAATATAATCTGTCAGAAAAAATATACAATGCCCTTTTCTACTCTGTTTTGTATTATATACACCAACTCAATATGCTCTCTCATGTAAAATACCGACATTCTAATTTTACGTCAATAGAAAAAAATCTAAATAGCATCTAGAAGCCCCAAAGTTAAAAGAAAATGTCTCTGAATATAGCCCGTTAGAGAAAATATACAATGACTTATTCTTCTCTGTTTTGGAGTATATACAGCAACTCAGTATGCTCTCTAATGTAAAATAACAAAATTTTAATTTTACCCAAATCGAAATGATCTAAATATTACCTAGGCACTCCAATGTTAAAAACAAAATTGCTATAAATATAATCTGTCAGAAAAAATATACAATGCCCTATTCTACTATGTTTTTGGGTATATACACCAACTCAGTATGCTCTCTCATGTAAAATAGCGAAATTCTAATTTTACATGAATCGAAAAAAATCTAAATATTATCTAGGCACCCCAATGTTAAAAACAAAATTCCTCTGAATATAATCTGTCAGAAAAAATATACAATGCCCTATTCTACTCTGTTTTGGGGTATATACACCAACTCCATATGCTCTCTCATGTAAAATACAGAAATTCTATATTCAAGCGAATCGAAAAAAATCGAAATATTATCTAGACACACCAATGTTAAAAGCAAAACTGCTCTCAATATAATATATCAGAAAAAATATACAATGCTTTTTATACTTTTTTTTGGAATATATAGACCAACTCAATATGCTCTCCTATGTAAAATATTGAAATTCTAATTTTACGTGAATCGAAAAAAATCTAAATAATATCTAGACGCGGCAAAGTTAAAAGAAAATGACTCTGAAGATAGTCTGTTCGAAAAAATATAAAATGCCCTATTCTACTCTGCTTGGGAGTATATACACCAACTCAGTATGTTCTCTCATGTAAAATACTGAAATTCTAATTTTACGTGAATCGACAAAAATCTAAATATTATGTAGACACCCCAAAGTTAAAAGCAAAATTGCTCTAAATATAATCGGTCAGAAAAAATATACAATGCTTTTTTCTTTTCTGTTTTGGAGTATATACACCAACTCAGTATGCTCTCTCATGTAAAATACAGAAATTATAATTTTACGCAAATCAAAAAAAAATCTAAATAATATCTAGGCACCCCAAAGTTAAAAGAAAATGTCTGTGAATGTAGTCTGTTGGAAAAAATATACAATGCCTCATTCTACTCTGTTTTGCGGTATATACACGAACTCAATATGCTCTCTCTTGTAAAATACCGAAATTCTACTTTTACGTGAACTGATAAAAATTTAAATGATATCTAGGCTCCCCAAAGTTAAAAGAAAATGGCTCTGAATAACTTCTGTTAGAATAAATATACAATGCTTTTTTCTACTCTGTTTTGGAGTATATACAGCAACTGAGTATGCTCTCTCATGTAAAATACAGAAATTGTAAATATACGTGAATTGAAAAAAATCTACATATTATCTAGGCACCCCAATGTTAAAATCAAAATTGCTCTGAATATAATCTGTCAGAAAAAATATACAATGCCCTTTTCTACTCTGTTATGGATTATATACACCAACTCAATATGCTCTCTCATGTAAAATACCGAAATTCTAATTTTACGTGGATGGAAAAAACTCTAAATAATATCTAGGGGCCCCAAAGTTAAAAGAAAATGGGTCTGAATATAGTCTGTTAGAGAAAATATATAATGCCCTATTCGACTTTGTTTTGGAGTATATACACCAACTCAGTATGTTATCTCATGTAAAATACCGAAATTCAAATTTTCCGTGAATCGAAAAAAATCTAAATATTATCCAGGCAACCCAATGTTAAAAACAAAATGGCTCTGAATTTAATCTGTTAGAGAAAATATACACTGCCCTTTTCTACTCTGTTTTGGAGTATATACACCAAATCAATATGCTCTCTCATGTAAAATACCGAAACTCTAATTTTACGCGAATCAAAAAAACTCTTAATAATGTCTAGGCGTCCAAAAGTTAAAAGCAAATGGCTATGAGTATAGTCTGTTAGAAAATATATACAATGTTTTATTTTACTCTGTTTTGGAGTATATACACCAACTCAGTATGCTCTCTCATGTAAAATACAGAAATTCTAATTTTACCCGAATCGAAAAAGTCTAAATATTATCTAGGCACGCCAATGTTAAAAAAAAAATTGCTCTGAATATAATCTGTCAGAAAAAATATACAATGCCCTATTCTACTCTGTTTTGGAGTATATACACCAACTCAGTATGCTCTCTCATGTAAAATACCGAAATTCTAATTTTACCTGAATCGAAAACAATCTAAATATTACCTAGAAAAGGCAATGTTAAAAAAAAATTGCTCTGAATATAATCTGTCAGAAAAAATATACAATGCCCTATTCTACTCTGTTTTGGAGTATATACATCAACTCAGTATGCTCTCTGATGTAAAATACAGAAATTCTCTATTTAAGCAAATCGAAAAAAATCTAAATATTATCTAGAGACCCCAATGTTAAAAGCAAAATTGCTGTGAATATAATCTGTCAGAAAAAATATACAATGCCCTTTTCTACTCTGTTATGGAGTATATACACCAACTCAATATGCTCTCTCATGTAAAATACCACAATTCAAATTTTACACAAATCGAAAAAAATCTAAATAATATCTAGGGGACCCAAAGTTAAAAAAAAATGGCTCTGAATATAGTCTTTTAGAGAAAATATACAATACCTTATTCTACTCGGTTTTTTAGTATATACACCAACTAACTATGCTCTCTTATGTAAAATAACAAAATTCTAATATTTCCCGAATCGAAACAATCTAAATATTATCTAGGCACCCCAATGCTAAAAACAAAATTGCTCTGAATATAATATGTCAGAATAAATATAAAATGTCCTATTCTACTTTGATTTCGAGTACATACACCAACTCCATTTGCTCTCTCATGTAAAATACAGAAATTCTATATTTAAGCAAATAGAAAAAATTCTAAATATTATCTAGAGACCCCAATGGTAAAAACAAAATTGCCCTGAGTATAATCTGTCAGAAAAAATATACAATGCCCTATTTTACTCAGTTTTAAAGTATATACTCCAACTCCATATGCTCTCTCATGAAAATACAGAAATTCTATATTTAAGCGAATCGTAAAAAATGTAAATATAATCTAGGAACCCCAATGTTAAAAAAAAGTTGCTTTGAGTATAAACTCTCAGAAAAAATACAAAATGTTCTATTCTACTCTGCTTAGGAATATATACATCAACTGCATATGCTCTCTCATGTAAAATACAGAAATTCCATATTTAAGCGAATGGAAATAAATCTAAATATGATCTACGCACCCCAATGGTAACAGCAAAATTGCTCTGAATATAATCTGTCAGAAAAAATATACAATGCCCTTTTCTACTTTTTTCTGATGTGTATACACCAACTCAATATGCTCTCTCATGTAAAATACCAAAAATCTAGTTTTACCCGAATCAAAAAAAATGTAAATACTATCTAGGCACCCAAATGTTAAAAGCAAAATTGCTCTGTATATAATCTGTCAATAAAAATATACAATAACCTTTTCTACTGTGTTTTGGAGTATATACAACAACTCAGTATGCTCTCCCATGTAAAATACCGAAATTCTAATTTTACCTGAATCGAAAAATATCTAAATATAATCTAGGCACCCAATGTTAATAGCAAAATTTCTCAGAATATAATCTGTCAGAAAAAATAAACAATGCTTTTTTCTACTCTGTTTTGGAGTACATACACCAACTCAATATGCTCCCTCATGTAAAATACCGAAATTCTAATTTTACTTGAATCGCAAAAATCTAAATATTATCTAGGCACCCCAATGTTAAAAGCAAAATTAATCTGAATATAATCTGTCAGAAAAAATATGCAACGCCCTTTTCTACTCTGTTTTGGAGTATATACACAAACTCAATCTGCTCTCTCATGTAAAATAAGGAAATTCTAATTTTACACAAATCAAAAAGATCTAAATAATATCTAGGCACCCCAAAGTTAAAAGAAAATGGCTCTGAATACAGTCTCTTAGGAAAAATATACAATGCCTTATTCTATTCTGTTCTGGAGTATATACACCAACTTAGTATGCTCTCTCATGTAAAATACCGAAAGTGTAATTTTACGTGAATCGAAAAAAATCTAAGCATTATCTAGGCACCCCAATGTTAAAAACAAAATTGCTATGAATATAATCATTCAGAAAAAATATACAAGGCCCTTTTCTACTCTGTTTTGTAGTATATACACCAATTCAGTATGCTCTCTCATGTAAAATACAGAAATTCTATTATTACACGAATCGAGAAATCTAAATATTATCTAGGAATGCCAATGTTAAAAGTAAAATTGCTCTTAATATAATCTGTCAGAAAAAATATACAATGTTCTATTCTACTCTGTTTTGGGGTATATACACCAACTCCATATGCTCTCTCATGTAAAATACAGAAATTCTGATTTTACTTAAATAGAAAATAATCTAAATACTATCTAGGCACCCCAATGTTAAAACCAAAATTTCTCTGAATATAATCTGTCAGAAAAAATATACAATGCCCTTTTTCTCTCTGTTATGGAGTATATACACCAACTCAATATGCTCTCTCATGTAAAATACAGAAATTCTGATTTTACTTAAATAGAAAATAATCTGAATATTATCTAGGCACCACAATGTTAAAAGCAAAATTGATCTGAATATAATCTGTCAGAAAAAATATACAACGCCATTTTCTACTCTGTTTTGGAGTATATACACCAACTCAATATGCTCTCTCATGAAAAATACAGAAATTCTATATTTATGTGATTCGAAAAAAATCTAAATATTATTTAGGAATCCCAATGTTAAAAGCAAAATTGCTCTGAATATAATCTGTCAGAAAAAATGTACAATGCCTTCTTCTACTCTGTTTTGGAGTATATACACAAACTCAATATGCTGTCTCATGTAAAATGCCAAAATTCGAATTTACACGAATTGAAAAAAATCTAAATAATATCTAGGCGCCCCAAAGTTAAAAGAAAATGGCTCGGAATATAGTCTGTTAGAAAAAATATACAATGCCTTATTCTACTCTGTTTTGGAATATATGCACCAACTCAGTATGCTTTCTCCTGTAAAATACCGAAATTCAAATTTAACCGAATCGAAAAAATCTAAATATTATCTAGGCACCCCAATGTTAAAAACAAAATTGCTATGAATATAATCTGTCAGAAAAAATATACAATGCTTTTTTCTTCTCTGTTTTGTAGTATATACACCAACTCAGTATGCTCTCTCATGTAAAATACAGAAATTCTATTATTTCGCGAATCGAAAAAATCTAAATATTATCTAGGCACCCTAATGTTAAAATCAAAATTGCTCTGAATATAATCTGTCAGAAAAAATACACAATGCCCTATTCTACTCTGTTTTGTGGTATATACACCAACTCCATATGCTCTCTCATGTAAAATACAGAAATTCTCTATTTAAGTGAATCGAAAAAAATCTAAATATTATCTAGGCATCACAATGTTAAAAACAAAATTTCTCTGAGTATAATCTGTCAGAAAAAATATACAATGCCCTTTTCTACTCTGTTTTGTAGTATATACACCAGCTCAGTATGCTCTCTCATGTAAAATACAGAAATTCTAATTTTACCCGAATCGAAAAAATCTAAATAATATCTAGTCACCCCAATGTTAAAAACAAAATTGCTCTGTATATAATCTGTCAGAAATAATATATGCCGTATTCTACTCTGTTTTGGAGTACATACAACAATTCAATATACTCTATCATGTAAAATACAGAAATTCTAATTTTACGTGAATAGAAAAAAATCTAAACATTATCTAGGCACCCAATGTTAATAGCAAAATTGCTCTTAATATAATCTGTCAGAAAAAATATACAATGCCCTTTTATTCTCTGTTTTGTAGTATATACACTAACTCAATATGCTCTCTCATGTAAAATACCGAAATTCTAATTTTACGTTAATCGAAAAAGATCTAAATAATATCTAGGCGCCCCAAAGTTAAAAGAAAATGGCTCTGAATATAGTCTGTTAGAAAAAATATACAATGCCTTATTCTACTCTGTTATCGAGTATATACACCAACTAAGTATGCTCTCTCCTGTAACATAACCAAATTCTAATTTTACCCTAATCGAAAATATCTAAATATTATCTATGCACCCCAAAGTTAAAAGCAAAATTGCTCTGAATAAAATCTGACAGGAAAAATATACAATGCCCTTTTCTACTCTGTTTGAAATTATATACACCAACTCAATATGTTCTCTCATGTAAAATACTGAAATTCAGTTTTTATGCGTATCGAAAAAAATCTATATAATATCTAAACGCCCCAAAGTTAAAAGAAAATGCCTCTGAATATAGTCTGTTAGAGGAAATACACAATGCCTTATTCTACTCTGTTTTGGAGTATATAAACCAACTCAGTATGCTCTCTAATGTAAAATACAGAAATTCTATATTTAAGCGAATCGAAAAATATATAAATATTATCTAGGCACCGCAATGTTAAAAGTAAAATTTCTCTTAACATAATGTGTCAGATAAAATATACAATTCCCTTTTCTACTCTGTTTTGCAGTATATACACCAACTCAGTATGCCCTCTCATGTAAAATACAGAAATTCTAATTTTACCGAAATCGAAAAAATCTAAGTATTATCAAGGCACCCCAGTGTTAAAAGCAAAATTGAACTGAATATAGTTTGTCACAAAAAATATACAATGCCCTATTCTACGCTTCTTTGGAGTATATACACCAACTAAGTGTGCTCTCTCATGTAAAATAACGAAATTCTAATTTTACGTGAATCCAAAAAATCTAAATAATATCTAGGCGCCCCAAAGTTAAAAGAAAATGGCTCTGAATCTAGTCTTTTAGAAAAAATATACAATGCATTGTTCTACTCTGTTTTGGAGTATATACACCAACTCAGTATGCTCACATGTAAAATGCAGAAATTATAATTTCACCCGAATCGAAAAAATCTAAATATTATCTAGGCACCCCAATGTTAAAAACAAAGTTGCCCTGAAGGTAATCTGTCAGAAAAAATATACAATACCCTATTCTACTCTGTTTTGGAGTATATACACCAATTAAATATGCTCTCTCATGTAAAATACAGAACTTCTATATTTAAACGAATAGAAAAAAGTCTAAATATTATCTAGGCACCCCAATGTTAAAAGCAAAATTTCCCTGAATATAATCTGTCAAAAAATTATACAATGCACTATTCTACTCTGTTTTGGGGTATATATACAAACTCCATATGCTCTCTCATGTAAAATACAGAAATTCTAATTTTACCCGAATCAAAAAAATATAAATATTATCTAGGCACCCCAATGGTAAAAACAAAATTGCTATGAATATAATCTGTCATAAAAAATACACAATGTCCTTTGCTACTTTGTTTTGGTGTATACACACCAACTAAATATGCTCTCTCATATAAAATACAGAAAATCATATTTTACGCTAATCGAAAAAAATCTAAATAATATATAGGAGCGCCAAAGTTAAAAGAATATGGCTATGAACATAGTCTGTCATAAAAAATATACAATGCTTTATTCTACTCCGTTTTGAAGTATATACACCAACTCAATATGCTGTCTCATGTAAAATACAGAAATTCTAATTTTACGTGAATCGAAATAAATGTAAATAATATCTATGTGCCCCAAAGTTGAAAGAAAATGGCTCTGAATATTGTCTGATATAAAAAATTTACAATGCCTTATTCTACTCTGTTTTGGAGAATATACACCAACTCAGTATGCTCTATCATGTAAAATACAGAAATTCTAATTTTACCCGAATCGAAAAAATCTAAATATTATCTAGGCACCCTAATGTTAAAAGAAAAATTGCTCTGAATATAATCTGTCAGAAAAAATATACAATGCCCTATTCTACTCTGTTTTGGAGTATATACACAAACTACATATGGTCTCTAATGTAAAATACAGAAATTCTCTATTTAAGCAAATCGAAAAAAATCTAAATATTATCTAGGCACCCCAATTTTCAAAGCAAAATTGCTCTGAATATAATCTGTCAGAAAAAATATACAATGCCCTTTTCTACTCTGTTTTGGAGTATATACACCAACTCCATATGCTCTCTCATGTAAAATACAAAAATTCTATATTTGACCGAATCGAAAAAAATCTAAATAATATCTAGGCACCCCAATGTTATAAGTAAAATTGCTCTGAATATAATCTGTCAGAAAAAATATACAATGCCCTTTCCTACTCTGTTTTGTAGTATATACACTACCTCAATATGCTATCTCATGTAAAATACCAAAATTCTAATTTTACATGAATCGAAAAAAATCTAAATAATATGCAGGCACCCCAAAGTTAAAAGAAAATGGCTATGAATATACTCTGTTAAAAAAAATATACAATGCCTTATTCTACTCTGTTTTGGAGTATATACACCAACTCAGTATGCTCTCTCATGTAAAATACAGAAATTCTAATTTCACCCAAATCGAAAAAATCTAAATATTATCTAGGCTCACAATGTTAAAAACAAAGTTGCTCTGAATATAATCTGTCAGAAAACATATGCAATGCCCTATTCTACTCTGTTTTGGAGTATATAAACCAACTCAGTATGCTCTCTCAGGTAAAATACCGAAATTCTAAATTTTCGTGAATCGAAATAAATCTAAATATTATCTAGGAACCCGAATGTTAAAAGGAAAATTGCTCAGAATACAATGTGTCAGAAAAAATATACAATGATCTTTTCTACTCTGTTTTGGAGTATATACACCAACTCCATAGGCTCTCTCATATAAAATACAGAAATTCTAATTTTACCTGAATCAAAGAGATCTAAATATTATCTAGGCACCCCAATGTTAAATACAAAATTGCTCGGAATATAATTTGTCAGGAAAAATATACAATGCCTTATTCTACTCTGTTATGGAGTATATACACCAAGTCAGTATGCTCTCTCATGTAAATAATAAAATTCTAATTTTACGTGAATCGAAAAATATCTAAATATTAGCTAGGCACCCCAATGTTATAAAAAAATTGCTCTGAATATAATCTGTCAGAAAACATATGCAATGCCCTATTCTACTCTGTTTTGGAGTATATAAACCAACTCAGTATGCTCTCTCAGGTAAAATACAAAAATTCTAATTTTACGTGAATCCAAATAAATCTAAATATTATCTAGGAACCCGAATGATAAAAGGAAAATTGCTCGGAATACAATGTGTCAGAAAAAATATACAATGACATTTTCTACCCTTTTTTGGAGTATATACACCAACTCAATATGCTCTCTCATGTAAAATACCGAAATTCTAATTTTAAGCTAATCGAAAAAAACCCAAATCATATCTAGGTGCCACAAAGTTAAAAGAAAATGGCTATGAATATATTCTCTTAGAAAATATATACAATGCCTTATTCTACTCTGTTTTGGAGTATATACACCAACTCAGTATGCTCTCTCATGTAAAATACAAAATTCTAATTTTACCCGATTCGATAAAATTTAAATATTATCTAGGCACCCTAATGTTAAAACCAAACTTGCTCTGAATATAATCTGTCAGAAAAAATATACAATGCCTTATTCTACTTTGTTTTGGAGTATACACACCAAGTCTGTATGCTCTCTCATGTAAAATACTGAAATTCTAATTTTATGCGAATCAAAAAATATCTAAATATTAGCTAGGCACCCCAATGTTATAAACAAAATTGCACTGAATATAATCTGTCAGAAAAAATATACAATGCCCTATTCTACTCTGTTTTGGAGTATATACACAAACTCCATATTCTCTCTCATGTAAAACACCGAAATTTTAATTTTACACGAATGGAAGAAACCTAAATATTATCTAGGGGCCCCAAAGTTCAAAAAGATGTCTCTGAACATAGTCTGTTAGAAAAAATATACAATGCCTTATTCTACTCTGTTTTGGAATATATACTCCAACTCAGTATTCTCTCCCATGTAAAATACCGAAATTCTAATTTTACGTGAATTGAAATAAATCTAAATACTATATAGGCAACCGAATGTTAAAAGCAAAATTGCTGTGGATACAATGTGTCAGAAAAAATATACAATGCCCTTTTCTACTCTGGTTTGGAGTATATACACCAACTCAGTATGCTCTCTCATGTAAAATACCAAAATTCTAATTTTACCCGATTCGAAAAAATTTAAATATTATCTAGGCAACCTAATGTTAAAAACAAACTTGCTCTGAATAAAATCTGTCAGAAAAAATATATAATGCCCTATTCTAATCTGTTTTGGAGTACATACACCAACTCCATATGCTCTCATGTAAAATAGAGAAATTCTATATTTAAGTGAAACGAAAAAAATCTAAATATTATCTAGGCATCCGTATGTTAAAAGAAAAATTGCTCTGAATACAATCTGTCAGAAAAAATATATAATGCCCTTTTCTACTCTGTTTTGGAGTATATACACCAACTCAATATGCTCTCTCATGTAAAATACCGAAATTATAATTTTACGCGAATGGAAAAAACCTAAATAATATCTAGGCGCCCCAAAGTTAAAAAAGATGGCTCTGAATATAGTCTGTTAGAAAAAATATACAATGCCTTATTCTACTCTCTTTTGGAGTATATACACCAACTCAGTATGCTCTCTCATGTAAAATACCGAAATTCTAATTTTACCCAAATCGAAAAAACCTAAATATTATCTAGGCACCCCAATGTTAAAAACAAAATTGCTCTGAATGTAATCTGTAAGAAAAAATATACAATGCCCTATTTTACGCTGTTTTGGAGTATATACACAAACTCAGTATGCTCTCTCATGTAAAATTCCGAAATTCTAATTTTACGTGAATCGAAAAAATCTAAATATTATCTAGGCACCCCAATGTTAAAAACAAAATTGCTCTGAATATCATCTGTCAGAAAAAATATACAATGGCCTATTCTACTCTGTTTTTGTGTATATACACCAACTCAGTATGCTCTCTCATGTAAAATAGAGAAATTCTAACTTTACGAGTATCTAAAAATATCTAAATATTATCTAGGCACCCCAAAGTTAAAATCAAAATTGCTCTGAATACAATGTGTCAGAAAAAATATACAATGCCTTTTTCTACTCTGTTTTGGAGTATATACACCAACTCAGTATGCTCTCTCATGTAAAATACCGAAATTCTAATTTTACGAGAATCGAAAAAAATCTAAATAATATCTATGCACCCCAAAGTTCAAAGAAAATGTCTCTGAATATAATCTGTTAGAAAAAATATAGAATGCCTTACTCTACTCTGTTTTAAAGTATATACACAAACTCAGTATGCTCTCTCCTGTAAAATAGAGAAATTCTAACTTTACGTGAATCTGAAAAAAATCTAAATATTATCTAGACAACCCAAAGTTAAAAGCAAAATTGCTCTGAATATAATCTGTCAGAAAAAATATACAATGCGCTTTTGTACTCTGGGAGTATATACAACAACTAAATATGCTCTCTCATGTAAAATACCGAAATTCGAATTTTTCGCGAATCAAAAAGAATCTAATAATATCTAGGCCCACAAAGGTAAAAGAAAATGGCACTGAGTATAGTCCGTTAAAAAAAATATACCACGCTTTAATCTACTTTGTTTTGGAGTATATACACCAACTCCATATGCTCTCTCATGTAAAATACAGAAATACTATATTTAAGCAAAGAGAAAAAAAATCTAAATATTATTTAGGCACCCCAATGTTAAAAGCAAAATTACTCTGAATATAATCAGTCAGAAAAAATATACAATGTTCTATTCTACTCTGTTTTGGAGTATATACACCAACTCAGTATGCTCTCTCATGTAAAATACCGAAATTCTAATTTTACGCGAATCAAAAAAAATCTAAATAATATCTAGGCACCCCAAAGTTAAAAGAAAGTGGCTCTGAATATAGTCTGTTAGAAAAAATATACAATGCCTTATTCTACACTGTTCTGGAGAATATACACCAACTCAGTATGCTCTCTCAGTTAAAATACAGAAATTCTAATTTTACCCGAATGGAAAAAATCTAAATATTATATAGGCACCCCAAAGTTAAAAACAAAATTGCTCGGAATATAATCTGTCAGAAAAATATACAATGCCATATTCTACTCTGTTTTGGAGTATATACACAAACTTCATATGCTCTTTCATGTGAAATACAGAAATTGTATATTTAAGCGAATCGAAAAAAACCTAAACATTTTCTAGGCACATTAATGTTAAAAGCAAAATTGCTCTGAATATAATCTGTCAGAAAAAATATACAATGCCTTATTCTACTCTGTTTTGGAGGATATACAACTACTCCGTATGCTCTCTTATGTATAATACCAAAATTCTAATTTTACGTGAATCAAAAAAATTCTAAATATTATCCAGACACCACAATGTTAAAAGCAAAATTGCTCTGAATATAATCTGTCAGAAAGAATATACAATGTTATTTTAACTCTGTTTTGGAGTATATACACCAACTTAATATGCTCTCTCATGTAAAACACCGAATTTCTATTTTTACGTGAATCGAAAAAATTCTAAATATTATGTAGGCGCCCGAAAGTTAAAAGAAAATTGCTCTGAATATAGTCTGTTTGAAAAAATATACAATGCCTGATATTACTCTGTTTTGGAGTATATACACCAACACAGTATGCTCTCTCATGTAAAATACAAAAATTCAAATTTTACCCGAATTGAAAAAAACTACATATGATCTAGTCACCCCAATGTTAAAAATAAAATTTCCCTGAATATAATCTGTCAGAAAACATATACAATGCCCTATTCTACTCTGTTTTGGATTATATACACCAACTCCGTATGCTCTGTCTTGTAAAATACCGAAATTCTAATTTTACGTGAATCGAAAAAAATCTAAATATGATCTAGGAACTCCAATGTTAAAGGCAAAATTGCTCTGAATATAATCTGTCAGAAAAAATATACAATGCCCTTTTCTACTCTGTTTTGGAGTATATACACCAACTCAGTATGCTCTCTAATGTAAAATACCGAAATTCTACTTTTACGTGAATCAAAAAAAATCTAAATATTATCTAGGCACCCCAATGTTGAAAACAATATTGTTCTGGATATAATCCATCAGAGAAAATATACAATGCCCTATTCTACTCTGTTTTGGAGTATATACAACAACTCATTAAGCTCTCTCATGTAAAATAACGGAATTCAAATTTTACCCGAATCGAAAAACTCTAAATAATATATAGGCGCCCCAAAGTTTAAAGAAAACGGCTCTAAATATAGTCTGTTAGAGAAAATATACAATGCCCTATTCTACTCTGTTTTGGAGTATATACACCAAACCATATGCTCTCTAATAGAAAATACATAAATTCTATATTTAAGCGAATCAAAAAAAATCTAAATAGTATCTCGGCATCTCTATGTTAAAAGCAAAATTTCTCTGAATATAATATGTCAGAATAAATATACAATGACATTTTCTACTCTGTTTTGGAGTATATACACCAACTCAATATGATCTCTCCTGTAAAATACCGAAATTCTAATTTTACGCGAATCGAAAAAAATCTAAATAATATCTACGCGCCCCAAAGTTAAAAGAAAGTGGTTCTGAATATAGTTTGTTAGAAAAAATATACAATACCTTATTCTACCCTTTTTTACAGCATATACACCAACTCAGTATGCTCCCTCATGTAAAATAACGAAATTCTAAATTTACGCGAATCGAAAAAAATGTAAATAACATCTAGGCGCCCCAGAGATAAAAGAAAATGGCCCTAAAAATAGTCTGTTAGAAAAAATATACAATCCCTTATTCTACTCTGTTTTGGAGTATATACACCAACTCAATATGCTCTCTCATGTAAAATACCGAAATTCAAATTTTACGTGAATCGAAAAAATCTAAATATTATCTAGGCACCCCGATGATAAAACAAAAATTGCTCTGAAAATAATCTGTCAGAAAAATATACAATGCCTTTTCTACTCTGTTTTGGATTATATACACCAACTTCATATGCTCTTTCATGTAAAATACAGAAATTCTATATTTAGCGAATCGAAAAATATCTAAATATAATCTAGGCACACCACTGTTAAAAACAAAATTGTTCTGGGTATAATCTGTCAGAGAAAATATACAATGCCCTTTTCTAATCTGTTTTGTAGTATATACACTACCTCAATATGCTATCTCATGTAAAATACCGAAATTATAATTTTACCTGAATCGAAAAAATCTAAATATTATCTAGGCACCCAATTTAAAAAACAAACTTGCTCTGAATATAATCTGTCAGAAAAAATATACAATAACCTATTCTACTCTGTTTTGGAGTATATACACCAACTCCATATGCTCTCTAATGTAAAATACAGAAATTCTATATTTAACAGAATCGAAAAAAATCTAAATACTATCCTGCCACCCCAATGTGAAAAGCAAAATTGCTCTGAATATAATCTGTCAGTAAAAATATACAATGCCCATTTATACTCTGTTTTGTTGTATATACATCAACTCAGTATGCTCTGTCATGTAAAATACAAAAATTTTAATTTTACCCGAATCGAAAAAATCTAAATATTATTTAGGCAACCCAATGTAAAAAACAAAATTTCTCTGAATATAATCTGTCAGAAAAAAAAATACAATGCACTATTCTACTCTGTTTTAAAGTATATACACCAACAAAGTATGCTCTCTCATATAAAATAATGGAATTCAAATTTTACCCGAATCCAAAAACTCTAAATAATATATAGGCACCCCAAAGTTTAAAGAAAACGGCTCTGAATATAGTCTGTTATAAAAAATATACAATGCCTTATTCTACTCTGTTTTGGAGTATATACACCAACTCAATATGCTCTCTAATAGAAAATAAATAAATTCTATATTTAAGCGAATCGAAAAAAATCTATATACTATCTAGGCATCCCTATGTTAAAAGCAAAAGTGCTCTGAATATAATCTGTCAGAAAAAATATACAATGACCTTTTCTACTCTGTTTTCGAGTATATACACCAACTCAATATGCTCTCTCAGGTAAAATACGGAAATTCTAATTTTACACAAATCGAAGAAAGTCTAAATAATATCTAGGCGCCCCAAATTTAAAAGAAAATGGCTCTGAATATAGTCTGTTAGAGAAAATATACAATGCCTTATTTTACTCTGTTTTGGAGTATATACACCAACTCAGTATGCTCTCTCATATAAAATACAGATATTCTAATTTCACCCAAATCAAAAAAATCTAAATATTATCTAGTCACCCCAATGTTAAAAATAAAATTTCTCTGAATATAATCTGTCAGAAAACATATGCAATGCCCTATTTTACTCTTTTTTAGAGTATATTAACCAACTCAGTGTGCTCTCTCACGTAAAATACCGAAATTCTAATTTTACATAAATCGAAATAAATCTAAATATTATATAGGCAACCTTATGTTAAAAGCAAAATTGCTCTGAATACAATGTGTCAGAAAAAATATACAGTGCGCTTTTCTACTCTATTTTGGAGTATATACACCAACTCAATATGCTCTCTCATGTAAAATACCGAAATTCTAATTTTACGAGAATCGAAAAAAATCTAAATAGTATCTATGCGCCCCAAAGATCAAAAAAAATGTCTCTGAATATAGTCTGTTAGAAAAAATATAGAATGCCTTATTCTACTCTGTTTTAGAGTACATATACAAACTCAGTATGCTCTCTCCTGTAAAATAGAGAAATTCTAAATTTACGTGAATCTGAAAAAATCTAAATATTATCTAGACACCCCAAAGTTAAAAGCAAAATTGCTCTGAATGTAATCCGTCAGAAAAAATATACAATGCCTTATTCTACTCTGTTTTGGAGTATATACACCAACTCAATATGCTCTTTAATATAAAATACAAAAATTCTATATATAATCGAGGAGAGAAAAATCTAAATATTATCTAGGCACTCCAATTTTCAAAGCAAAATTGCTCTGAATATAATCTGTCAAAAAAAATATACAATGCCCTATTCTACTCTGTTTTGGAATATATACACCAACTCTGTATGCTCTCTCATGTAAAACACCGAAACTCTAAATTTACCTGAATCGAAAAGAATCTAAATATTATCTAGGGACCCGAAGTTGAAAAGCAAAATTGCTCTGAATATAATCTGTCAGAAAAAATATACAATGCCCTTTTCTACTCTGTTTTGGAGTATATACACCAACTTAATATGCTCTCTCATGTAAAATATCGAAATTCTAAATTTACGTGAATCGAAAAAAATCTAAATATTATCTCGGCACCCCAATCTTGAAAACAAAATTGCTCTGAATATAATCTGTCAGAAAAAATATACAATGCCGTATTCTACTCTTTTTTGGAATATATAGACCAACTCCATATGCTCTCTCATGTAAAATACAGAAATTGTATATTAAAGCGTATTGAAATAAATCTAAATATTATCTAGGCACCACAATGTTAAATGCAAAGCTGCTCTGCAAATAATCTCTCACAAAAAATATACAATGCCCTTTTCTACTCTTTTTTGTAGTATATACATCAACTCAATATGCTCTCTCTTGTAAAATACCGAAATTCTAATTTTACGCGAATCAAAAAAAAATCCAAATAATATCTAGGCGCCCGAAAATTAAAAGATAATGACTCTGAATATAGTCTGTTAGGAAAAACATACAATGCCTTTTTCTACTCTGTTTTGGAGTATATACACCAACTCAGTATGCTCTCTCATGTAAAATACCGAAATTGTAATTTTACGTGAATCGAAACAAATCTAAATATTATCTAGGCACCCGAATGTTTAAAACAAAATTACTCTGAATGTAGTCTGTCAGAAAAAATATACAATGCCCTATTCTACTCTTTTTTGGAGTATGTACACCAACTCCATATGCTCTCTCATGTAAAATACAGAAATTCTATATTTAAGCGAATCGAAAAAATCTAAATATTATCTAGGCACCCCAATGTTAAAGCAAAATTGCTCTGAATATAATCTGTCAGAAAAAATATACAATGCTTTTTTCTACTCTGTTTTGGAGTATATACACCAACTCAATATGCTCTCTCATGTAAAATACCGAAATTCTAATTTTACGCTAATCGAAAAAACCTAAATAATATCTAGGTGCCCCAAAGTTAAAAAAAAAATGGCACTGAATATAGTCTGTAAGAAAAAATATACAATGCCTTATTCTACTATGTTTTGGAGAATATACACAAACTCAGTGTGCTCTCTCATGTAAAATACAGAAATTCTAAATTTAAGCGAAGAGAGAAAAATCTAAATATTATCTAGGCACTTTAATGTTAAAAGCAAAATTGCTCTGAATATAATCTGTCACAAAAAATATACAATGCCCTATTCTACTCTGTTTTGGAATATATACACCAACTCAGTATGCTCTCTAATGTAAAATACAGAAATTATAATTTTACCCGAATCAAAAAAATCTAAATATTATCTAGGGACCCGAAGTTGAAAAGCAAAATTGCTCTGAATATAATCTGTCAGAAAAAATATACAATGCCCTATTCTACTCTGTTTTGGATTAATACACAAACTCAATATTCTCTCTCATGTAAAATAACAAAATTCTAAATTTATGTGAATCGAAAAACATCTAAATATTGTCTCGACACCACAATGTTCAAAAAAAATTGCTCTGAATATAATCTGTCAGAAAAAATATACAATGCCCTATTCTACTCTCTTTTGGAGTATATACACCAACTCCATATGCTCTCTCATGTAAAATATTGAAATTCTATATTTAAGCGAATCGAAATAAATTTAAATATTATCTAGGCATTCCTGTGGTAAAAACAAAATTGCTCTGAATATAATATGTGAGAAAAAATATGCAATGCCCTATTCTACTCTGTTTTGGAATATATACACCAACTCCATATGCTCTCTCATGTAAAATACTGAAATTCTATATTTAAGCGAATCGAAATAATTTTAAATATTATCTAGGCATCCCAATGGTAAAAACAAAATTGCTCTGAATATAATCTGTCAGAAAAAATATACAATGCCCTATTCTACTCTGTTTTGGGGTATATACTCCGACTCAATATGCTCTCTCATGTAAAATACAGAAATTTCATATTTAAGCAAATCGAAAAAAATCTATATATTATCTAGGCACCCGAATGTTAAAATTAAAATTTCTCTGAATATAATTTGTCAGAAAAAATAATCAATGTCCTATTCTACTCTGTTTTGGAGTATGTACACCAACTCAGTATGCTCTCTCATGTAAAATACAGATATTCTAATTTTACGTGAATCGAAAAATATCTAAATATTATCTAGGCACCCCAATGTTATAAATAAAATTGCTCTGAATATAGGCTGTCAGAGAAAATATACAATCCGTAATTCTACTCTGTTTTGGAGTATATACACCAACTCCATATATTCTCTCATGTAAAATACCGAAATTCTATATTTAACCGAATCGAAAAATAATCTAAATAATATCTAGGCACCGCAATGTTAAAAGTAAAATTGCTCTGAATATAATCTGTCATAAAAAATATACAATGCCCTTTTCTACTCTGTTTTGTAGTATATACACCAACTCAATATAGTATCTCATGTAAAATACCAAAATTCTAATTTTATGCGAATTGAAAAAAATCTAAATAATATCTAGGCGCCCCAAAGCTAAAAGAAAATGGCTCTGAATATAGTATGTTAGAGAAAATGTACAATGCCTTATTCTACTCTGTTTTGGAGTATATACACCAACTCAGTAAGCTTTCTCATATAGAATACCGAAATTCTAAATTTACGTGATTGGAAAAAAATCTAATTATCTAGGCACCCGAATGTTAAAAGCAAAATTGCTCTGAATATAATCTCTCAGAAAAAACATACAATGCTATTTTCTACTCTGTTTTGGAGTATATACACCAACTCAATATGCTCTCTCATGTAAAATACCGAAATTCTTAATTTACGTGAATCGAAAAAAATTTAAATATTATCCCGGCACCCCAATGTTAAAAACAAAATTGCTATGAATATAATCTCTCAGAAAAAATATACAATGCGCTATTCTACTCTGTTTTGCAGTATATACAGCAACTAAATATGGTCTCTTATGTAAAATACAGAAATTCTATATTTAAGTGAATCGACAAAAATCTAAATATCATCTAGGCAAAACAATGTTAAATGCAAAATTTCTCTGCATATAATCTGTCATAAAAAATATACAATGACATTTTCTACTCTGTTTTGGAGTATATACACCAACTCAATATGCTCTCTCATGTAAAATACTGAAATTCTAATTTTACACAAATCGAAAACGATCTAAATAATATCTAGGCGCACCAACGTTAAAAGAAAATGGCTCTGAATATAGTCTGTTAGAAAAAATATACAATGCCTTATTCTACTTTGTTTTACAGTGTATACACCAACTCAGTATGCTCCCTCATGTAAAATACCAAAATTCCAAATTTACGTGAATCGAAAAAAATGTAAATAACAACTAGGCGCCGCAAAGTTAAAACAAAATGGCTCTGAATATAGTCTATTAGAAAAAATATACAATGCCTTATTCTACTCTTTTTTGGAGTATATACACCAACTCAGAATGCTCTCTCATTTAAAATACCTAAATTCTAATTTTACGTGTATTGAAAAAAATATAAATAATATCTAGGCACCCCAAAGTTAAAAGAACATGGCTCTGAATATAGTCTGTTAGAGAAAATATACAATAGCTTATTCTACTCTGTTTTGGAGTATATAGACCAACTCAGTATGCTCTCCCATGTAAAATACCGAAATTCTAATTTAACTCGAATCAAAAAAATCTAAATATTATCTAGGCACCCCAATGTTAAAAACAAAATTGCTCTGAA
Organism: Callithrix jacchus; assembly: GCF_049354715.1. NCBI lineage: Eukaryota > Metazoa > Chordata > Mammalia > Primates > Cebidae > Callithrix > Callithrix jacchus. The sequence continues at coordinate 1,566,048 of NC_133510.1, forward strand.
TATAATCTGTAAGAAAAAATATACAGTGCCCTATTCTACTCTTTTTTGGAGTATATACACCAACTCCATATGCCCTCTCATGTAAAATACCGAAATTATTATTTTACGCTAATCGAAAAAAACCTAAATAATATCTAGGTGTCCCAAAGTTAAAAGAAAATGGAACTGAATATAGTCTGTAAGAAAAAATATACAATGCCTTATTCTACTATGTTTTGGAGAATATACACAAACTCAGTATGCTCTCTCATGTAAAATACCGAAATTGTAATTTTACGTGAATCGAAAAAAATCTAAATATTATCTAGGCACCCAAAGGATAAAAACAAAATTTCTCTGAATATAATCTTTCAGAAAAAATATACAATGCCCTATTCTACTCTATTTTGGGGTATATACACTAACTCAATATGCTCTTTCAGTTAAAATACCGAAATTCTAATTTTACGCGAATCGAAAAAAGTCTAAATAATATCTAGGCATTCCAAAGTTAAAAGAAAATGGCTCTGAATATACTCTGTTAGAGAAAATATACAATGCCTTATTCTATTCTGTTTTGGAGTATATACACCAACTCAGCATGCTCTTTCATGTAAAATACAGAAATTCTAATTTTACCCGTATCGAAAAAATATAAATATTATCAAGGTACCCCAATGTCAAAAACAAATTTACTCTGAATATAATCTGTCAGAAAAAATATACAATGCCCTATTCTACTCTATTTTGGAGTATATACACCAACTCCATATGCTCTCTCATGTAAAATAAAAAATTCTATATTTCAGCGAATCAAAATAAATCTAAATATAATCTAGGCACCCGAATGTTAAAAACAAAATTTCTCTGTATATAATCAGTCAGAAGAAATATACAATGCCCTATTCTACTCTGTTTTGGAGTATATACACCAACTTTCTATGCTCTATTATGTAAAACACCGATATTCAACTTTTACGTGAATCGAAAAAAATCTAAACATTATCTAGGCACCCCAATATTAAAAGAAAATGATTCTGAATATAGTCTGTTAGAAAAAATATACAATGCCTTATTCTATTCTGTTTTGGAGTATATACACCAACTCAGTATGCTCTCTCATGTAAAATACCGAAATTCTAATTTTACATGAATCGAAAAAATCTAAATATTATCTAGGCACCCCATGATAAAAACAAAATTTCTCTGAATATAATCTTTCAGAGAAAATATACAATGCCCTATTCGACTCAGCTTTGGAGTATATACACCAACTTTATATGCTCTCTCATGTGAAATACAGAAATTCTATATTTAAGCAATTCGAAAAAAATCTAAATATTATCTAGGCACCCCAATGTTAAAAACAAAATTGCTCTGAATACAATCTGTCAGAAAAAATATACAATGCCCTATTCTAATCTGTTTTGGAGTATATACACCAACTCCATATGCTCTTTCATGTAAAATACCAAAATTCTAATTATTCGTGAATCGAAAAAAATCCAATTATTATCTAGGCAACCGAATGTAAAAGCAAAATTGCTCTGAATATAATCTGTCAGAAAAAATATACAATGCGCTTTTCTACTCTGTTTTGGAGTATATACAACAACTAAATATGCTCTCTCATATAAGATACTGAAATTCAAATTTTACGCGAATCAAAATAAATCTAAATAATATCTAGGCTCCCCAAGCTTAAAAGAAAATGTCTCTGAATATAGACTGTTAGAAAAAATATGTAATGCCTTATTCTACTCTGTTTTGGATTATATACACCAACTCAGTATGCTCTCTCATGTAAAATACCAAAATTCTAATTTTACCCGAATTGAAAAAATCTAAATATTATCTAGGCACCCCAATGATAAAACCAAAATTTCTCTGAATATAATCTGTCAGAAAAAATATACAATGCCCTATTCTACTCAGCTTTGGAGTATATACACCAACTCCATATGCTCTCTCATGTAAAATACAGAAATTCTATATTTAAGCGAATCGGAAAAAATCTAAATTTTATCTAGGCACCCGAATGTTAAAAGCAAAATTGCTCTGAATATAATCTGTCAGAAAAAATATATAATGCCCTTTTCTACTCTGTTTTGGAGTATATACACCAACTCCATATGCTCTCTCATGGAAAACACAGAAATTCTAATTTTACCCGAATTGAAAAAATCTAAATATTATCTAGGCACCCCAATGTTAACAACAAATATGCTCTAAATATAATCTGTCAGAAAAAATATACAATGCCCTATTCTACTCTGTTTTGGTGTATATACACCAACTCAGTATGCTCTCTCATGTAAAATAGAGAAATTCTAATTTAACGTGAATCTAAAAAAATCTAAATATTATCTAGGCACCCCAAAGTTAAAAGCAAAATTGCTCTGAATATTATCTGTCAAAAAAGATATACAATGCCCTATTCTACTCTGTTTTAAAGTATATACACCAACTCAATATGCCCTCTCATGTTAAATACAGAAACTCTATATTTAAGAGAATAGAGAAAACTCTAAATGTTATCTAGGCACCCGAATGTTAAAAGCAAAATTGCCCTGAATATAATCTGTTAGAAAAAATATACAATGCCCTTTTCTACTCTGTTTTCGAGTATATACACCAACTCAATATGCTCTCTCAGGTAAAATACCGAAATTCTAATTTTACTCGAATCGAAAAAAGTCTAAATAATATCTAGGCGCCCCAAATTTTAAAGAAAATGGCTCTGAATATAGTCTGTTGGAGAAAATATACAATGCCTTAGCCTACTCTGTTTTGGAGTACATACACCAACTCATTATGCTGTCTCATGTAAAATACAGAAATTTTAATTTCACCTGAATCGAAAAAATCTAAATATTATCTAGGCACCCGAATGTAAAAAACAAAAGTGCTCTGAATGTAGTCTGTCAGAAAAAATATACAATGCCCTATTCGACTTTGTTTTGTAGTATATACACCAACTCCATAGGCTCTCTCATGTAAAATACAGAAATTCTAATTTTACCCGAATCGAAAAAATCTAAATATTATCTAGGCACCCCAATGTTAAAAACAAAATTTCTCTGAAAATAATCTGTCAGAAAAAATATACAATGCCTTATTCTACTCTGTTATGGAGTATATAAACCAAGTCAGTGTGCTCTCTCATGTAAAATACGGAAATTCTAATTTTACGCGAATCGAAAAATATCTAAATATTATCTAGGCACCCCAATTTTATAAACAAAATTGCTCTGCAAATAATCTGTCAGAAAAAATGTACAGTGCCTTATTCTACTCTTTTTTGCAGTATATACACCAACTCCATATGCTCTCTCATGTAAAATACAAAAATTCTATATTTGACCGAATCAATAAAAATCTAAATACTATCTAGGCACCCCAGTGTTAAAAGCAAAATTGCTCTGAATATAATCTGTCAGAAAAAATATACAATGCCCTTTTCTACTCTGTTTTGTAGTATATACACTACCTCAATATGCTACCCCATGTAAAATACCGAAATTCTAATTTTACGTAATTTGAAAAAAATCCAAATAATATCTAGGCGCCCCAAAGTTAAAAGAAAATGGCTATGAATATACTCTCTTAGAAAAAATATACAATGCCTTATTCTACTCTGTTTTGGAGTATATACACCAACTCAGTATGCTCCCTCATATAGAGCAACGAAATTCTAAATTTACGTGATTGGAAAAAAATATAAATATTATCTAGGCAACCGAATGTTAAAAGCAAAATTGCTCTGAATATAATCTGTCAGAAAAAATGTACAATGCCCTTTTCTACTCTGTTTTCGAGTATATACACCAACTCAATATGCTCTCTCAGGTAAAATACGGAAATTCTAATTTTACGCGAATCGAAAAAAGTGTAAATAATATCTAGGTGCTCCAAATTTAAAAGAAAATGGCTCTGAATATAGTCTGTTAGAGAAAATATACAATGCCTTATTCTACTCTGTTTTGGAGTATATACACCAACTCAGTATGCTCTCTCATGTAAAATACAGAAATTCTAATTTCACCCGATTCGAAAAAATCTAAATATTATCTAGGCACCCCTATGTTAAAAACAAAATTTCTCTGAATATAATCTGTCAGAAAACATATGCAATGCCCTATTTTACTCTGTTTTGGAGTATATAAACCAACTCAGTATGCTCTCTCATGTAAAATACCGAAATTCTAATTTTACGTGAATGGAAATAAATCTAAATATTATATAGGCAACTGAATGTTAAAAGCAAAATTACTCTGAATACAATGTTTCAGAAAAAATATACAATGCCCTTTTCTACTCTGTTTTGGAGTATATACACCAACTCAATATGCTCTCTCATGTAAAATACCGAAATTCTAATTTTACGAGAATCAAAAAAAACTAAATAATATCTATGTGCCCCAAAGTTCAAAGAAAATTTCTCTGAATATAGTCTGTTAGATAAAATATAGAATGCATTACTCTACTCTGTTTTGGAGTATATATACAAACTCAGTATGCTCTCTCCTTTAAAATAAAGAAATTCTAATTTTACGTGAATCTGAAAAAATCTAAATATTATCTAGAAACCCCAAAGTTAAAAGCAAAATTGCTCTGAATATAATCTGTCAGAACAAAATATACAATGCCTTATTCTACTCTGTTTTGGTGTATATACACCAATTCAATATTCTCTTTAACGTAAAATACAGAAATTCTGTATATAAGCGAGGAGAGAAAAATCTAAATATTATCTAGGCACTCCAATTTTAAAAGCAAAATTGCTCTGAATATAATCTGTCAGAAAAAATATACAATGCCCTTTTCTACTCTGTTTTGGAGTATATACACCGACTCCATATTCTCTCTCATGTAAAATACAGAAATTCCATATTTAAGCAAATCAAAAAAAATCTATATATTATCTAGGCACCCGAATGTTAAAATAAAAATTTCTCTGAATATAATTTGTCATAAAAAATAAACAATTCCCTATTCTACTCTGTTTTGGAGTATGTACACCAACTCAGTATGCTCTCTCATGTAAAATACAGAAATTCTAATTTTACGTGAATCGAAAAATATCTAAATATTATTTAGGCACCCCAATGTTATAAATAAAATTGCTCTGAATATAGTCTGTCAGAAAAAATATACAATGCGCTATTCTACTTTGTTTTTTAGTATATACACCAACTCCATATGCTCTCTCATGTAAAATACAGAAATTCTAATTCTACCCGAATCGAAAAAATCTAAATATTATCTGGGCACTGCAATGTTAAAAACAAAATTTCTCTGAATATTATCAGTCAGAAAAAATATACAATGCCCTATTCTTCTCTGTTTTGGAGTACATACACCAACTCCATATGCTCTCTCATTTAAAATACAGAAATTCTATATTTAAGTGAATCGAAAAAAATCTAAATATTATCTAGGCACCGTAATGTTAAAAACAAAACTGCTCTGAATATTATCTATCAGAATAAATATACAATGCACTTTTCTACTCTGTTTTGGGGTATATATACCAACTCAAGATGCTCTCTCATGTAAAATACCGACATTCTAATTTACGTCTATCGAAAAAAATCTAAATAGTATCTAGGAGCCCTAAAGTTAAAAGAAAATGGCTCTGAATATAGTCTGTGAAAAAAATATACAATGCCTTATTCTACTCTGTTTTGGAGTATATACACCAACTCCGTATGCTCTCTCATGTAAAACACAAAAATTCTATATTTAAGCGAATCAAAAGAAATCTAAATATTATCTAGGCAACCCAATGTTAAAAGCAAAATTGCTCTGAATATAATCTGTCAGAAAAAAAATACAATGCTCTTTTCTACTCTGTTTTGTAGTATATATACCAACTCAATATGCTCTCTCATGTGAAATACAGAAATTCAATATTTAAACGAATCGAAAAAAATCTAAATATTATCTAGGCTCCCAAATGTTAAAAGCAAAATTGCTCTGAATATAATCTGTCATAAAAAATATACAATGCCCTTTTCTACTCTGTTTTGGAGTACATACACCAACTCAATATGCCCTCTCAGGTAAAATAACAAAATTCAAATTTTACGCGAATCGAAAAAAGTCTAAATAATATCTAGGCACCCCAAAGTTAAAACAAAAAGGCTCTGAATATGCTCTGTTAGAGAAAATATACAATGCCTTATTCTACTCTGTTTTGGAGTATATACACCAACTCAGTATGCTCTCTCATGTAAAATACAGAAATTCTAATTTTACCCATATCGAAAAAATATAAATATTATCAAGATACCCCAATGTGAAAAACAAAATTGCTCTGAATATAATCTGTCAGAAAAAATATACAATGTTCTATTCTACTCTTTTTTGGAGTATATACACCAACTCCATATGCTCTCTCATGTAAAATACAGTGATTCTATATTTAGGCGAATCGAAAAAATCTAAATAATATCCAGGCGCCCCAAAGTTAAAAGAAAATTGCTCTGAATATATTCTGTTAGGGAAAATATACAATGCTTTATTCTACTCTGTTTTGGAATAGATACAGCAACTCAGTATGCTCTCTTGTAAAATACCGAAATTCTAAATTTACCCGATTCAAAAAAATCTAAATATTATCTAGGCAACACAATGTTAAGAACAAAATTTCTCTGAATATAATTTGTCAGAAAAAATATACAATGCCCCATTCTAATCTGTTTTGGAGTATATACACCAACTCAGTATGCTCTCTCATGTAAAATACCGAAATTCTAATTTTACGTGAATCGAAAAAAATCTAAATATTACCTAGGCACCCCAATGTTAAAAACAATATTGTTCTGAATATAATCCGTCAGAAAACTACACAATGCCCTATTCTACTCTGTTTTTGAGTATGTACACCAACTCCATATGCTCTCTCATGTAAAATAGAGAAATTCTACATTTAAGCAAATCAAAAAAAATCTCAATATTATCTAGGCACTTCAATGTTAAAAGCAAAATTTCTCTGAATATAATCTGTCAGAAAAAATATACAATGCCTTATTCTATTCTGTTTTGGAGTATATACACCAACTCCATATGCTCTCTCATGTAAAATACAGAAATTCTCTATTTAAGGAAAACAAAAAATATCTAAATATTATCTAGGCACCCCAATGTAAATAGAAAAATTTCTCTGAATATACTCTGTCAGAATAAATATACAATGCCATTTTCTACTCTGTTGTGTAGTATATACACCAACTCAATATGCTCTCTCATGTAAAATTCTGAAATTCTAATTATCCACGAATTGAAAAAAATCTAAATAATACCTAGGTGTCCCAAAGTTTAAAGAAAATGGATCTTAATATAGTCTGTTAGAAAAAATATGCAATGCCTTATTCTACTCTGTTTTGGAGTATATAAACCAACTCAGTATGCTCTCTCATGTAAAATACAGAAATTGTATACTTAAGCGAATCGAAACAAATCTAAATATTATCTAGGCACCACAAGGTTAAAAGCAAAATTGCTCGGAATATAATCTGTCAGAAAAAATATACAATGCCCTTTTCTACTCTGTTTTGTATTATATACACCAAATCAATATGCTCTCTTATGTAAATTACAGAAATTCTAATTCTACCTGGATCGAAAATATCTAAATATTGCCTAGGCACCCCAATGTTAAAAACAAAATTGCTCGGAATATAATTTGTCAGAAAAAATATACAATGCTTTATTCTATTCTTTTTTGGAGTATACACAGAAACTCCATATGCTCTCTCATGTAAAATACCGAAATTCTAATTTTACGCAAATCGAAAAAAAATCTAAATTATATCTAGGCGCCCCAGCATTCCAAAAAAATAGCTCTGAATATAGTCTGTTAGAAAAAATATACAATGCCTTATTCTACTCTGTTTTGGAGAATATACACCAACTCAGTATGCTCTTTCATGTAGAAAAGCGAAATTCTAATTTTACGTGAATCGACAGAAATCTAAATAATATCTAGCCATCCCAAAGTTAAAAGAAAATGGCTCTGAATATAGTCTGTTAGAAAAAATATACAATGTTTTTTTCTACTCTGTTTTGGAGTATATACACCAACTTCGTTTACTCTCTCATGTAAAATACAGTAATTCTAATTTTACCAGAATACTTAAAATCTAACTATTACCTAGGCACACCAATGTTTAAAACGAAATTGCTCTGAATATAATCTGTCAGAAAAAATATACAGTTCCCTATTCTACTCTGTTTTGAAGTATATACACCAACTCCATATGCTTTCTCAAGTAAAATACAGAAATTCTATATTTAAGCAAATCGAAAAAAATCTAAATATTATGTAGGCGCCCCAAAGTTAAAAGAAAATGGCTCGGAATATAGTCTGTTAGAGAAAATATACAATGCCTTATTCTACTCTGTTTTGGAGTATATACACCCACTCAGTATGCTCCCTCATGTAAAATACCGAAATTCTAATTTTACGTGAATCGAAAAAAATCTAATTATTATCTAGGCAACCGAATGTTAAAAGCAAATTGCTCTGAATATAATCTGTCAGAAAAAATATACAATGTGCTTTTCTACTCTGTTTGGGAGTATACAGAACAAATAAATATGCTCTCTCATGTAAAATACCGAAATTCGAATTTTTCGCGAATCGAAAAGAATCTTAATAATATCTAGGCCCCCAAAGTTAAAAGAACATGGCACTGAGTATAGTCCGTTAGAAAAAATATACTATGCTCTATTCTACTTTGCTTTGGAGTATATAAACCAACTCCATATGCTCTCTCATGTAAAAAACAGAAATTCTATATTTAGGCAAAAAGAAAAAAATCTAAATATTATCTAGGCACCCCGATTTTAAAAGCAAAATTGCTCTGAATATATTCTGTCAGAAAAAATATACAATGCCTTATTCTACTCTGTTTTAAAATATAAACACCAACTCAGTACACTCTCTCATGTAAAATACCGAAATTCTAATTTTACGTGAATCGAAAAAAAATGTAAATATTATCTAGGCACCCCAATGTTAAAAGCAAAATTACTCTGAATATAATCTGTCAGAAAAAATATACAATGCCCTATTCTACTCTGTTTTGGAGTATATACACCAACTCAGTATGCTCTGTCATGTAAAATCCGGAAAATCTAATTTTACGCAAATTGAAAAAAATCTAAATAATATCTAGGTGCCCCAAAGTTAAAAGAAAGTGGCTCTGAATATAGTCTGTTAGAACAAATATACAATGCCTTATTTTACATTGTTTTGGAGTATATACACCAACTCAGTATGCTCTCTCAGGTAAAATACAGAAATTCTAATTTTACCCGAATGGAAAAAATCTAAATATTATATAGGCACCCCAATGTTAAAAACAAAATGGCTCAAAATATAATATTTCAGAAAAATATACAATGCCCTATTCTACTCTGTTTTGGAGTATATACACCAACTTCATATGCTCTTTCATGTCAAATACAGAAATTGTATATTTAAGCGAATCGAAAAAAAATCTAAATATTATCTAGGCACCTTAATGTTAAAAGCAAAATTGCTCTAAATATAATCTGTCAGAAAAAATATACAATGCCTTATTCTACTCTGTTTTGGAGGATATACACCAACTCCGTATGCTGTCTTATGTATAATACCGAAATTCTAATTTTACGTGAACAAAAAAAATCTAAATATTATCTAGGCACCCGAATGTTAAAAGCAAAATTGCTCTTAATATAATCTGTCAGAAAGAATACACAATGCCATTTTCTACTCTGTTTTGGAGTATATACACAAACTCAATATGCTCTCTCATGTAAAATACCGAAATTCTAATTTAACGTGAATTGAAAAAAAATATAAATAATATCTAGGCTTCCCAAAGGTAAAAGACAGTAGCTCTGAATATAGTCTGTTATAAAAAATATACAATGCCTTATTCTACTCTGTTTTGTAGAATATACACCAACTCAGTATGCTCTCATGTAAAATACCGAATTTCTAATTTTACGTGAATCGAAAAAAAATCTAAATATTATCTGGGCACCCCAATGTTAAAAGCAAAATTGCTCTGAATATAATTTGTCAAAAAAAATATACAATGCTCTATTCTACTCTGTTTTGGAGTATATACACCAACTCAATAAGCTCTCTCATGTAAAATACAGAAATTCTATATTTAAGAGAATCGAAAAAAATCTAAATATTATCTAGGCACCCCAATGTTAAAAGTACAATTGCTCTGAATATAATCTGTCAGAAAAAATATACAATGCTCTTTTCTACTCTGTTTTGGAGTACATACACCAACTCAGTATGCTCTCTCATGTAAAATACCAAAATTCTAATTTTACGTGAATAGAAAAAAATCTAAATAATATCGAGGTGCCCCAAAGTTAAAAGAAAATGGCTGTGAATATAGTCTGTTAGACAAAATATGCAATGCCTTATTCTACTCCTTTTTGGAGTATATACACCAACTCAGTATGCTCTCTCATGTAAAATACAGAAATTCTATATTTAAGCGAATCGAAAAAATCTAAATAATATTTAGGCACCCCAACGTTAAAAGCAAAATTGCTCTGAATATAATCTGTCAGAAAAAATATATAGAATGCCCTTTCCTTCTCTGTTTTGGAGTATATACACAAACTCCATATGCTCTCTCATGTAAAATTCAGAAATTCCATATTTTAGCGAATCAAAAAAATCCAAAATTTTCTAGGCACCCGAATGTTAAAAGCAAAATTGCTCTAAATATAATCTGTCATAAAAAATATACAATGCCCTTTTCTACTCTGTTTTGGAGTATATACACCAACACAATATGCTCTCTCGTGTAAAATACCGAAATTCTAATTTTTCATGAATCGAAAAAAATCTAAACATTATCTAGGCACCCGAATGTTAAAAGAAAAACTGCTCTGAATATAATCTGTCAGAAGAAAATATACAATGCCCTTTTCTACTATGTTTTAAAGTATATACACCAACTCAATATGCTCTCTCATGTAAAATACAGAAATTCTAATTTTACGTGAATCGATAAAAATGTAAATAATATCTAGGTGCCCCCAAGTTAAAAGAAAATGGCTATGAACATAGTCTGTTAGAAAAAATAAACAATGTCTTCTTGTACTCTGTTTTAGAGGATATACTCCAACTCATCATGCTCTCTCTTGTAAAACACAGATATTCTAATTTTACCCGAATCGAGAAAATCTAAATACTATCTAGGCTCCCCAGTGTTATAAACAAAATTGCTCTGAATATAATCTGTCAGAAAAAATATACAATGCCCTATTCTACTCTGTTTTGGAGTATATACACCAACTCCATATGCTCTCTCATGTAAAATACAGTAATTTTATATTTAAGTGAATCAAAAAAATTTAAATATTATCTAGGCACCCCAATGTTAAAAGCAAAATTGCTCTGAATATAATTTGTCAGAAAAAATTTTCTACTCTGTTTTGGAGTATATAAACCAACTCAATATGCTCTCTCATGTAAAATACCGAAATTCTAATTTTACGTGACTCGAAAATAATCTAAATAATATCTATGTGCCCCAAAGTTAAAAGAAAATGGCTCTGAATATATTCTGGTAGAAAAAATATACAATGCCTTATTCTACTCTGTTTTGGAGTATATATACCAACTCAATATGCTCTCTCATGTAAAATACAGAAATTCTATATTTAATCGAACCGAAAAAAATCTAAATATTATCTAGGCACCCAAATGTTACAAACAAAATTGCTCTGCAAATAATCTGTCAGAAAAAATATAAAATGTTCTATTCTACTCTGTTTTGGAGTATATACACCATCTCCATACGCTCTCGCATGTAAAATACAGAAATTATAAATTTAAGTGAATCCAAAAAAATATAAATATTATATAGGCACACCAATGCTAAAAAGAAAATTGCTCTCAATATAATGTGTTAGAAAAAATACACAATGCTTTATTCTACTCTGTTTTGGAGTATATACACCAACTCAGTATGCTCTCTTATGTATAATACCGAAATTCTAAATTTACATGAATCCAAAAGAATCTAAATATTATCTAGGCACCCCAATGTTAAAAGCAAAACTGCTCTGAATATAATCTGACAGAAAAAAATATACAATGCCCTTTTCTACACTGTTTTGGAGTATGTACACCAACTCAATATGCTCTCCCATATAAAATACCAAAATTCTAATTTTACGCGAATCGAAACAAATCTAAGTAATATCTAGGCGCCCCAATCTTAAAAGAAAATGGCTCTGAATATAGTCTGTTAGAAAATGTATACAATGCCTTATTCTACTCTGTTTTCGAGTATATACACCAATTCCATATGCTCTCGTGTGAAATACAGAAGTTGTATATTTAAGAGAATCGAAAAAACTCTAAATATTTTCTATGCACCCCAATGTTCAAAACAAAATTACTCTGAATATAATCTGTCAGAAATAATATACAAGGCCCTATTCTACTGTGTTTTGGAGTATATACACCAACTCCATGTGATCTCTCATGTAAAATACAGAAATTTTATATTTAAGCGAATCGAAAAAAATCTAAATAGCATCTAGGCACCCCAATGTTAAAAAAAAATTGCTCTGAATATAATCTGACAGAAAACATATACAATGCACTTTTCTACTCTGTTTTGTAGTGTATACACTAACTCAATATGCTCTCTCATGTTAAATACAGAAATTCCAATTTTACGCGAATCGAAAAAAATCTTAATGATACCTAGGCGCCCCAAAGTTAAAAGAAAATGGCTCTAAATATAGTCTGTTAGAGAAAATATACAATGCCTTATTCTACTCTGTTTTGGAGTATATACACCAAGTCAGTATGCTCTCTCATGTAAAATACAGAAATACTAATTTCAACCGAATTGAAAAAATCTAGATATTTTCTAGGCACCCCAATGTGAAAAACAAAATTGCTCTGAATATAGTATGTCAGAAAAAATATACAATGCCCTATTCTACTCTGTTTTGGAGTATATACACCAACTCCATATACTCCCTCATGTAAAATAAATGAATTCTATATTTAAGCGAATCGAAAAAAAATCGAAATATTATCTAGGCACCCCAATGTTAAAAGCAAAATTGCTCTGAATTTAATCTGTCAGAAAGAATATACAATGCTCTTTTCTACTTTTTTTGGAGTATATAAACCAACTCAATACGGTCTCTCACGTAACATACCGAAATTCTAATTTTACGCGAATCGAAAAAAATCTAAATAATATCTAGGCGCCCCATAATTAAAATAAAATGTCTCTAATTATAGTCAGTTATAAAAAATATACAATGCCTTATTCTACTCTGTTCTGGAGTATATACACCAACTCAGTATGCTCTCTCATGTAAAATATCGAAATTCTAACTTTACGTGAATCCAAAAAATTCTAAATATTATCTAGGCACCCGAAAGTTAAAAGCAAAATTGCTCTGAATATAATCTGTCAGAAAAATATACAATGCCCATTTCTACTCTGTTGTAGAGTATATACACCAACTCAGTATCCTCTCTCATGTAAAATACAGAAATTCTAATTTTAACCGAATCGAAAAAGTCTAAATATTATCTACGCCCCCCAATGTTAAAAACAAAATTGCTCTGAATATAATATGTCAGAGAAAATATACAATGCCCTATTCTACTCTTTTTTGTAGTATATACACCAACTCAATATGCTCTCTCATGTAAAATACAGAAATTCTAATTTTACCCGAATCGAAAAAATCTAAATATTGTCCAGACACCCCAATGTTAAAAACAAAATTGCTCTGAATATAATCTGTCAGAAAAAATATACAATGCTTTATTCTACTCTTTTTTGGAGTATATACACCAACTCAGTATGCTCTATCTTGTAAAATACCGGAGTTCTAATTTTACGTGAATCGAAAAAATTCTAAATATTATCTAGCCACCCCAATGTTAAAAGCAAAATTTCTCTGAATATAATTTGTCAGAAAAAATATACAATGCCCTATTTTACTCATTTTTGGAGTATATACACCAACTCAATATGCTCTCTCATGTCAAATACCGACATTCTAAATTTAAGTGTATCGAAAGAAATCTAAATAATATCTAGGTGCCCCACAGTTAAAAGCAAATGGCTCTGAATATAGTCTGTTAGAGAAAAAATACAATGCCTTATTCTAGTCTGTTTTGAAGTATATACACCAACTCAGTATGCTCTCTCATGTAAAATTCCAAAATTCTAATTTTACGTGAATCAAAAAAAGGTCTAAATATTGTCTAGGCACCCCAAAGTTAAAAGCAAAATTTATCTGAATATAATCTTTCAGAAAAAACCTACAATGCCCAATTTTACTCTCTTTTGGTGTATATACACCAACTCAATATGCTCTGTCATGTAAAAGAGCAAAATTCTAATTTTACGTGAATCAAAAAAAATCTAAATAATATCTAGGCGCCCCAAAGTTAAAAGAAAATGTCTCTGAATATAATCTGTCAGAGAAAATATAAAATGCCCTATTCTACTCTGTTTTGGAGTATATACACCAACTCCATATGCTCTCTCATGTAAAATACAGAAATTCTATATTTAAATGAATCAAAAGAATCTAAATATTATCTAGGCACCCCAAGGTTAAAAGCAAAATTTCTCCGAATAAAATCTTTCAGAAAAATTATACAATACCCTTTTCTACTCTGTTTTGGTGTATATACACCAACTCAATATGCTCTCTCATGTAAAATACCGAAATTCTAATTTTACGCGAATCGAAAATAATCTAAATACTATCTAGGCACCCCAAAGTTAAAAGAAAAGGGCTCTAAATATAGTCTGTTAGAAAAAATATACAATGTCTTATTCTACTCTCTTTGGAATATATACACCAAGTCAGTATGCTCTCTCATGTAAAATACGGAAATTCTAATTTTAGGTGTATTGAAAAAAATATAAATATTATCTAGGCACCCCAATGTTAAAAACAAAATTGCTCTGAATATAATCTGTCAGAAAAACTATACAATGCCCTATTCTACTCTGCTTTGGAGTATATACACCAACTCAGTATGCTCTCTCATATAAAATACAAAAATTCTAAATTTACATGAATTGAAAAAAATCTAAATATTCTGTAGGCGCCCCAATGTTAGAAGCAAAATTGCTCTGAATATAATCTGTCAGAAAAAATGTACAATGCCCATTTCTACTCTGTTTTGGAGTATATTAACCAACTCAATATGCTCTCTCATGTAAAATTCCGAAATTCTAATTTTACGCAAATCGAAAGAAATCTAAATATCTAGGCGCCCAAAAGGTAAAAGAAAATGGCTCTGAATATAATCTGTCAGAAAAATATACAATGCCCTTTTCTACTCTTTATTGTAGTATATAAAGCAACTCAATTTGCTCTCTCATGTAAAATACAGAAATTCTAATTTTACCCGAATCAAAAATATCTAAATATTATCTAGGCACCCCAATGTTAAAAACAAAATTTCTCTGAATATAATCTGTCAGTTAAAATATACAATGTACTATTCTACCCTGTTTTGGAGTATATACACCAACTCAGTGTGCTCTCTAATTGAAAATATCAAAATTCTAATTTTAACCGAATCGAAAAATCTAAATATTACCTAGGCACCCCAATGTTAAAAACAAAATTGTTCTGAATATAATCTGTCAGAAAAAATATACAATGCTTTATTCTAATTTTTTTGTAGTATATACACCAACTGCATTTGCTCTCTCATGTAAAATACAGAAATTCCATATTTAAGCGAATCGTAAAAAATCTAAATATTATCTAGGCACCCAAGTGTTAAAAACAAAATTGCTCTGAATATAATCTTTCAGAGAAAATATACAATGTTCCCTTCTACTCTGTTTTGTAGTATATACAACAACTCAATATGCTCTCTCATGTAAAATACCCAAAATCTAAATTTACGTGAATTGAAAAAAATCGAAATATTATCTAGGCACCCGAATGATAAAAGCAAAATTGCTCTGAATATAATCTGTCAGTAAAAAATATACAATGCTTTTTTCTAGTCTGTTTTGGAGTATATACACCAACTCCATATGCTCTCTCATGTAAAATCCAGAAATTCTATATTTAAGCGAATCGAAAAAAATCTAAATATTATCTAGGTACCCCAATGTTAAAAGCAAAATTTCTCTGAATATAATCTGTCAGAAAAAATATACAATGCACTTTTCTACTTTGTTTTGTAGTATATAAACCAACTCAGTATGCTCTCTCATATAAAATACAGAAATTCTAATTTACCCGAATGCAAAAAATCTAAATATTATCTAGGCACCCCAATGATAAAAGCAAAATTACTCTGAATATAATCTTTCAGAAAAAATATACAATGCCCCTTTTTACTCTGTTTTGGACTATATACACCAACTCAATATGCTCTCTCATGTAAAATACCAAAATTCTAATTTTATGCGATTCGAATAAAATCTAAATAATATCTACGTACCCCAAAGTTAAAAGAAAATAACTCTGAATACAGTCTGTTAGAAAAAATTTACAATGCCTTATTCTCCTCGGTTTTGGAGTATATAGACCAACTCAAAATGCTCTCTTATATAAAATACCGAAATTCTAAATTTGCGCTAATTGAATAAGATCTAAATATTATCTAGGCACCCCAAAGTTAAAAGAAAATGGCTCTGAATATAATCTGTCAGAAAAATTATACAATACTACTTTCTACTCTATTTTGGAGTATATACACCAATTCAATATGCTCTCTCATGTCAAATACCGAAATGCTAAATATACGCGAATCGAAAAAAATCTAACTAATATCTAGGCACCCCAATGTAAAAAGCAAAATTTCTCGGAACAATATCTGTGAGAGAAAATATACAGTGCCCTTTTCTACTTTGTTTTGGAGTATATACACCAACTCAATATGCTCTCTCATGCAAAATACAGAAATTCAAATTTTACGAGAATCGAAAAAAATCTAAATATTATCTAGGCACCCCAATGTTAAAAAAAAATGTCTCTGAATATATTCTGTCAAAAAAAAATACAATGCCCTTTTCTACTCTGTTTTGGAGTATATAAACCAACTCAATATACTCTCTCATGTAAAATACCGAAATTCTAAATTTATGCGAATCAAAAAAATCTAAATATTATCTAGGCACCCCAAGGTTAAGAGCAAAATTTTTCTAAATATAGTTTGTCAGAGAAAATATACAATGCCCTTTTCTACTTTGCTTTGGAGTATATACACCAACTAAATATGCTCTCTCATGTAAAACACCGAAATTCTAATTTTATGCAAATCGAAGAAATTCTAAATATTATCTAGGCACCCCAAGGTTAAAAGAAAATGGCTATAAATATAATCTGTCAAAAAAATATACAATGCCTTATTCTACTCTGTTTTGGAGTATACACACCAACTCAATATGCTCTCTCATGTAAAATACTGAAATTCTGATTTTACGCCAATCGAAAAAAATCTAAATAATATGTAAGAACCCCAACGTAAAAAGCTAAACTTCTCTGAATATAATCTGTCAGAAAAAGTATACAATGCTCTTTTCCACTCTGTTTTGGAGTATATACACCAACTCAATATGCTCTCTCGTGTAAAATACTGAAATTCTAATTTCAAGCGAATCGAACAAACTCTAAATATTATCTAGGCACAGCAATGTTAAAAGCAAAATTGCTCTGAATATAGTCTGTCAGAAAAAATATACAATGCCCTATTCTACTCTGTTTTGGGGTATATACACCAACTCAATAGGCTCTCACATGTAAAATACCGAAATTCTAATTTACACGAATTGAAAAAAATGTAAATATAATCTAGGCACCCAATGTTATAAGCAAAATTTCTCTGAATATAATCTGTCAGAAAAAATATTCAATGCCCTTTTCTGCACTGTTTTGGATTATATACACCAACTCAATATGCTCTCTCATGTAGAATACCGAGATTCTAATTTTACGTGAATCGAAACAATCTAAATATTATCTAGGCACACCATTGTTAAAAGCAAAATTTCTCTGAATATAATCTGTCAGAAAAAATATACAATGCGCTATTCTCCTTTTTTTTTGGAGTATATACACCAAGTCAATATGCTCTCTCATGTAAAATACCAAAATTCTAATTATACGCGAATCGAAAAAATTCTAAATATTATCTACGCACCCCAATGTTAGAAGCAAAATTACTCTGAATATAATCTGTCAGAAATAATATACAATGCACTTTTCTACTCTGTTTTGGAGTATATACACCAACTCAATATGCTCTCTCATGTAAAATACCGAAATTCTAAATTTACGAGAATCGAAAAAAATCTAAATATTTTCTAGGCACCCCAATGTTAACAGTAACATTGCTCTGAATATTATCTTTCAGAAAACATATAAAATGCGCTTTTCTACTCTGTTTTGGAGTATATACACCAACTCAATATGCTCTATAATTTAAAATATGGAAATTCTAAATTTACGCGAATCGAAAAAAATCTAAATATTATCTAGGCAACCCAATGTTAAAAGCAAATTTGCTCTGAATATCATCTGTCAGAAATAATATACAATGCCCTATTCTACTCTGTTTTGGAGTCTATACACCAATTCATTATGCTCTCTTGTGTAAAATAGTGAAATTCTAAATTTACGCTAATCGAAAAAATCTAAATATTATCTAGGTACCCCAATGTTAAAAGCAAAATTGCTCTCAATATAATCTGTCAGAAAAAATATACAATGCCCTTTTCTACTGTGTTTTGAAGTGTATACACCAACTCAATATTCTCCCTCATGTAAATTACCCAAATCCTAACATTACTCTAAGTATCTCATAAAGTGCACAAGACCCCCTTGATGTTGTTTTTTATAACTAGGGGATTACAGATGACATTACTCACGATATGACTGCGGCTGTTTGCCGGTCCTGTGATAATGTTTCTAATATCCAGAGAAGGAGAGGGGAATGTTTCTGCCCATAGGCAAATCCTCTGAATACCGCAAGAGGAGTACACGGTGCTGTGATATTTTCACTAATGTAAACAAGAAAACAATTATATTGAATTAAATATTGCAAGGTGTTAACCCCCCCTATAATTTTCCTTGTAATTTCAAGGGGTTGAGGAGGACATTTTTGTCAAAATGGCGGAGGTGTAACTTCAGCTATTGTCTACTATATAATAAAAAAGGATAAAATTATTATTTACATATGATATGATTGCCAGTATCATATTACACCACATTTTCAAAATATCTGGGCCCCAGCAGTTGTGGGCATGGCAGCCAAGCGAGGGTGTCCCTATGCAACCAGGTTGGGCATTGCAGCTGCTACGGGCCCTTTGTGATTTGTCTGGGGGCTGCTTCGGGCCCTCTGGTGGTGGCTGTGGTAACAGCCACATAGCCAGAGGGTCTCTCAGCATCCAGGGAGGGCCTGGCGGCTGCTACTGTCACTCTGGCAGGGGCTATGGGCACAACCACCTAACCAGGGGGTCCCTACGTAGCCAGGGTGGGGCTGGAAGCTGCTATAGGCCCTTTGGCGGGAGGTGTGGGGATACCCTGCTCTTCACAGGTACACAGTTTGCACCTATTTCTACATGTGTAGATTGTTTACATAATGGGCACATATTTGTACGCATGTACATATAATATTATCACAATAAACATATATGTACATAATATGTGTACAATAAATATGTACTTTATACGTACCTAATATAAACAATATGTACTTTTTGGTGATATTATGTGATATCTACATATTATTGATTATATATCTTATTGTGATAATATGTATGTTACCACTGAAATTTTTAGAAATGTACATAGAGTACACTTTATGTACCTATGCATTGTGTACACATTATAGAAATAAATAGGTACATATTTTACAGATTATGTACATTTTTTCTACATGTGTATTTTGTACACATATGTACAGCAGAGTAAATGTACAGACTATACCTATTTTATACATTTATTGTGATATGTCAATAAATGTACACATGAGTACATTCTGGGATATAATTTTTAGCATATTAGACAGGAATTACACCGGTGACCAAAGTGGGTTTACACACAGGTGCGCACATAGTTTATACATGTACATGATGTGCTTATTATGTACTCATGTACAGAATGTACATGTCTACATTATATATACATAGGTGTACGCAGCATACATAGGTACATACTGTGCACACATATGTACACGTGCATATATTGTACATCTGTACATAATGGGTACATGATGTACATGTGTACACATCATATCACAATAAATGTAAATATACATAATGTTTGCAATATGTACGTTTATATTATGTATTACGTTTATTGTGATTATATATGCTGTTGTGATATGATATCATTGTGACATTACAAATGTACATATTATACACATTATGTACCTATGCATTGTGCACAGATTATAGAAATAGAAAGAAACATATTTTACAGGTTATGTACATTTTATTTACTTGTGTTTTGGGTACACAGAGTAAATGTACAGATCTTACTTACTTTATACATTTATTGTGATATGCCAATAAATGTACACATGAGTACATTCTGTGATATTACATTTAGAATATAAGATAGAAATTACTCTGGTTACCAAAGTGGGTGTAAACTTATGTGTGCACATATTTTGTACATGTACATACTGTGAATATTACATACTTGTGTACAGAAGGTAAATATCTACATTATATGTATGTATGTGTACAGAGCGTACATATGTACATACTATGTACATATATCTACACCTGAATTTATTGTACATCCGTACATAATGGGTCCATGCTGTACATGTAAACACATCGTCATATCACAATAAATGGAAATGTACATAATGTGTGAAATACGTACATTTATATTATGTATTACATGTGTATTGTGATTGTATATGCTGTTCTGATATCATTGTGATATTACAAATGTACATATTGTAGACATTATGGACATACCTATTGTGTACATATTATGTACACATAAATGTACATATTGTACAGATTATGTATATTTATTGTACATCTGTATGGTGCACACATATGTACATCACAGTCAACGTACATATGGTACATATTCCGTGCATTGTTTGTAATATTTCAGTAAGAGTACACATTATAAGTATATTCTGGGATATGATTTTTAGTATGTTAGATAAAATTACTTTCAATATCAAAGTGGGTATACACTTATGTGTGTCCATTTTGTGATATTATCCATCATATCCCGAGTAGGTATTTCTCTCATTGTGAAAGCAGGTTTACACTCTCGGATTGCTCCAATATCAAGGCAAACTAAAACTCGTCTGTGATGTAGTTAATAATATACTGAGGACAAAGGATGACCATACCCTGAATATCGCAGGAAGTGTACACCACCACTGTAGTATTGTTTCTAATGTTCAAAAACGGAAAGGATATTACTCCAAATATCTCAGAAAGCACAGAAGCCCCCCGTGATATTGTTTCTAATAACTAGAGAATTACAGATGACATTACCCACGACGTGACTGGGGCTGTACTCTGGTCCTGGAATATTGTTCCTAATATCCAGAGAAGGAGAGGAAAATGTTGCTGCCCATAGGGAAATACTCTTAATACGGCAAGAGGTGTACACCATGCTTTGATATGGTCACTAATGTAAGCAAGAAAACAATTACATTGAATTAAGCATTGCAAGGAATGAAACTCCCCTATGATTTTCATTCTAATGTCAATGGGGGTGAGGATGACATTTTTGTCAATATGGCAGAGGTGTAACTGGAGCTATCGCCTAATATACAAAAAAACAGAATAAGATTATCATTTTTATATAATATGGTTGCCAGTATCATATTACACCTGATTTGCAAAATAGCTGGGCCTCAGCAGCTGTGGGCAGAGCCCACAAGCGAGGGGACCCCTAAACAGCCAGGGTGGGCCTGGGGGCTGCTCTGGGCTTTTTGGTGGGGTCTGTGAGCACATCGACCCAGCCAGGGGTCCCTGAGCAGCCATGGTTGGCCTGGGGGCTGCTACGGGCACTCTGGCATGGGCTGTGGGCACAGACACCTAGTCAGGGGGTCCCTAAGCAGCCAGGGTGGGCATGGGGGCTGCTACAGGCATTCGAGCAGTGTTTGTGGGCACAGCCCAATTGCCAGGGGGTCTCTAAGCAGCCAGGCTGGGCCTGGGGGCTGCTATAAGGGGGGCTTTGGTAATAGCGTGCTGTGCATCGGTACATAGTTTGCACCTATTATTACATGTGTAAATAGTTTTAATATCGGGCATATATATGTACATGCGTACATATGGAGTTATCACGATAAATTTATATTTACATAATATGTGCAAAATACATATGTACCTAATGCATACCTAATATGTACAATATGTACTTTTTTGTAATATTAGACAATATATATTACTGTGATTATAGATCTTATTGTGATTAAATATATTTTATCACTAATATTTTAAGGAATGTGCATAGTGTACACATTATATACCTATGTATTGTGTACACAATATAGAAATATATAGGTACATATTTTACAGATTATGTACACTTTTTCTACATGTGTATTGTGTACACCTATGCACAGCAGAGTAAATGTACAGACTACCTATTTTATACATTTCTTGTGATATGCCAATAAATGTACACATTATGAGTACATTCTAAAATATAATTTTTACCATATTAGAAATTACTCCATTGACCAAAGTGGGTGTACACCCAGGTGTGTACATAGTTTACACGTGTACATATTGTGCATATTAGGTACTCATGTACAAAATGTACATGTCAACATTATATGTATTTATGTGTACATAGTGTGCACATACACATACTGTTCACACATATGTACATGTGCATATTTTGTACATGTGTACATAATGGGTACATGATGTGCATGTGTACACACCGTGATACCACAATAAATGTAAATGTACACGATGTGTGCAATATGTACATTTATATTATGTATTACTTGTGTATTGTGATTTTATATGCTGTTGTGATATGATATCATTGTAATATTACAATAAATGTACATATTGCACACATTTCGTACATACCTATTGTGTACACATTATGTACCTGTAATTGCACATATTGTACAGATTATGTACGTTTTTGGTACATCTGTATTGTGTACACATAGGTACATAACACTCTATGTACATATGGTATGTATTCTGCACATTGATTGTAACATCTCAATAAGTGTACACATTATGAGTATATTGTGATATGATTTTTAGTATATTAGATAAAAATTTTTTTCTATATCAAAGTGGGTATACACCCATGTGTGTCCATTTTTTGATATTATCCATCATATTTTAAGTAGGTATTACTCTCATTTTGAAAGCAAGTGTTCACTCTGTGATTGTTCCAATATCACAGGCAAAGTACAAGGCTTCTTTAATGTACTACCTAATATCCTGGGGACAAAAGATTATTATACCCTGAATATCGCAGGAAGTGTACACCACCACTGTAGTATCGTGTCTAATATCCAAAAACGGAAAAGATATTACTCCAAGTATCTGATAAAGCACACAAGACCCCCGTGATATTTTTTCTAATAACTAAGGGATTACAGATGACATTACTCACGATATGACTGGGGCTGTCCGCCGGTCCTGTGATATTGTTCCTAATATCCAGAGAACGAGAGAATAATGTTGCTGCCCATAGGCAAATCCTCTGAATACGGCAAGAGGAGTACACCGTGCTCTGATATGGTCACTAATGTAAACAAGAAAACAATTATATTGAATTAAACATTGCAAGGGGTGAAACCCTCCTATGCTTTCAATTCTAATGTCAATGGGGTGAGGATGACATTTTTGTCAATATGCCAAATGTGTAACTAGAACTATTGCCTAATATGTAAAGAACCACAATAACATTATCATTTCTGTGTGATATGGTTGCCAGTATCATATTACACCACATTTTCAAAATAGCCGGGCCCCAGCAGCTGTGGGCACAGCGCCCTAGGCAGGGGGTCCCTAAGCAGCCAGCGTGGGCCTGGTAGCTGTTATGGGCCCTCTGGCGGGGGCTGTGGGTACAGCCCCCTAGCCGGGGGTCTTTAAGCAGCCAGGGTGGGCATTGAGGCTGCTACGAGCAGAACTGTAGTAATAGCCTGCTGTGCATAGGTATGTAGTTTGCACCTATTTCTGCATGTGTACATTGTTTAAATAGTAGGCACATATTTGTATAAGTGTACATATGGTGTTATCATGATACATATATATTTTCATAATATGTGCACTATACATATGTACCTAATACATACCTAATGTGTACAATACGTACTTTTTGGTGATATTACACAACATATATGTATTAGTGTAATTATATATCTAACTGTGATTATATATATTTTATCAGATATTTTAAGGAATGGGCACAGTGTACACATTATGTACCTATGCATTGTGTACACATTATAGAAATATATAGGTACATATTTGACAGATTATGTACATTTTTTGTACATGTGCATTGTGTACACCTATGTACAGCAGAGTACATGTACAGATTGTGCCTATTTAATACATTTATCACAATACGACAATAAATGTACACACTATGACTACATTCTGGGATTTTATATTTAGTATATTAGATAGAAATCTCTCCGGTTACCAAAGTGGGTATACACCTATATGTGTACCTAGTATATACGTGTATATATTGTACATACTGTGTACTCCTGTACAGAAGGTACATATCTACATTATATGAACATATGTGTAGTGTACATATGTACATACTGTGCACACTTATGTACACGTTTATATACCGCAAATCTGCACGTGTGCATGATGTACATGTGTACATATCATATCACAATAAATGTAAATGTATATAATGTGTGCAATATGTACATTTATATTGATATTATGTATTATATGTGTATTGTGATTATATATGCTGTTGTGATTATATGAAATCATTGTAATATTGCAATATATTTACATATTGTACACATTATGTACATACCTACTGTGTACACATTATGTACATATAAATGTACATATTGTACAGATTATGTACTTTTTTGTACATCTGTATTGTGTACACATATGTACATCACAGTCAATGTACATATGGTACATATTTTGTACGTTGATTGTAATATCCCAATAAGTGTACACATTATGAGTATATTCTGGGATATGATTTATAGTATATAAGAAAAAAGTTACTTCCAATATCAATGTGGGTATACTCGCATGTGTGTCCATTTTGCTGTACCTTCTATTAATCTTTGCCATTGAACATGATAGTGAGAGGAGTTTCTTTTCTCTAACAAGGTTTTCTGTTAATATAACTCAACTCTACTACCTTGTGGCCTCTGTATCTTCCATTGTAAATTGTAATTACCTATAAAAGAGAATATTTTGACATCACGCATCTACCTCTTGGATCCATCAGCCAGAGGCCTAAAATAAAAAAGACATTCACCCCACGAATGGTTATATAGTGGTTGACAACCCCACTTTCTTCTAGGTAAATAATATCCTCTCTTTAACAGTAGCTACTTACAAGATTTGTGCATGAAGAATGTGACTTTTTTATCAGTATCTAGTTTATTCTTACATAAATTTCTAAAATACTGAGAGAATATTCTGATCATTGGTTATGTACTATTTTAATTTAATTTTTTCCTCTCAAATTTTATCTTAACTGCATACTCTACCCTGTTTATAAGACTGCCCTATGGTTAAATTTAGTAGGTAGTAAATTATCCTGAGCACACAGAACAATTCCTTTTGTAATCAACTCTGAAACATCATAGAAAGAGCAAGGATATGGGAATGAGATTTATCTGGCTTTTATTTCTGGTACTTACTTGCTCTCTGACCTTGGGCAACTTATGTATTGCTCTGAGTCTCAGCTTCTTCATCTGTAAAATGATCATAGTAATACCTAATTCATATGCAGCTTGGAAATGTGTAATTTAGTGATTGATATAAAGTTCCTGATACAATTTCTGACAAAATAATAGACACCCCACGAGAGATAGCCATAACAATCAGAGTTTATATTCACATTAACTGGGATAAAATTGATCTGAAAATACAGCATAAAAAAGCAGCCAAAAATTCACAAGCATATATTTTGCTTGCCTTTTTATACAGAGCTGGAAAATTTCTCATCATTATCTCATCCATTGCCTGCAGCACAATCCTTCCAAAACTCCTCCTAAGACCGTCTGCCAAGGTGGAACACACTGAACCGCATGTGACTCTGCCTTTTCTGACTATTTTTGCAAGAGTTTTCTCATAGAGTATTATTAACAGAAAATGGGGCTGTTATCAAGGTGACTAGGAATGGTGCATTCTCAGTTCAGGCTCTGATGGAATGTCTACTTGATCTGGTGCAACTCCAGCTGTGCTCTTGGCTTTCCTCACTTTTGTGGTTCCGAGAATGCAAATATTCTCCCATGGCTTCCTTATTTTGTCTTTCTCCATGAGGTCTCATTCAAGTATAAACATTCCCTTCAATTTTCTCAACTAATTTTATATTGTCTGAATAACCTTGATAATTTTCCCTTTCCTAAAGCTATAGACCTTCTTTTTGTGTGTAAGAACAGATTACTCACAAATGTTTACTGTCCGCTAAACATTTATGTGTAATCGGTCCTTAATTCTACACACAAAATATCATCTCTACCAACATTTTACAACTATAGTCTTTCTATAGAGAACTATGAAAGGAACTTGCTCTAAAGGAGAAACTTCCAGAGCTAAACCAAGGGTCTGACAATTGTTAACAATATGTTATTCAGTAAAAATATTTTTTCAGTTAACAGAAAAGAATGCCATGGACAAAATGGCAAAACAGAACTTTTCAGCACTTATTCCTTCACAGAAACATCAATTTGAACAGCCATCCGTGCATCAAAGTGTCTTCAAAAGAGACAAGGAATCCAGGTGAGAGGTTATAGCACGTTTGTGGAGTAGAAAAGTAAGAAAAATGGCATAAAATAGAGTATAAAAGACAGTTTTCTATTATCTGCATTACCCCGCCCCTAAACCTGGGTAGTGCAGCATGGAAAGAGATACGATGTATGTGCAGAGAGGAGAGTAAATGTAACACCTGACTTCAACATCAACTCCAATGCCAGGCACAATTCAGTGAACTCAACACCAGGCAGGTTTCTATAGCCACAGGCTATGGGATAGACCCTGTCAACCCAAGTTCCAGGCCTTCCCCTATGGCTCTAAGATCTAATGCCTCCAACCTCCATGGCTCCTATCGACATAGGCTCCAGGCCTTCGCCACAACCAGGCCATTTATGGCTTCCCCAGGCTCCACACTGGTTACTATAGACTCGTAAATGCCTGGATAAACAAACCTCTACATCGACACAGTGGAATATTATTCAGCAATGAAAGCAATAATCTTTGAATGTGGCTTTTGTTGCAGAAAAAAAGCACGTGAGCTATGAAGCCATTAAAAGACATAGAGGAAACTCAAATACATACTACTAAGTGAAATAAACCAATCTCAAATGACCACTGACTATATGAATCCAACTATATGACATTCTGGAAAAGGCAAAACTATAGAGACATCAAAACGTTCAGTGATTGCTGGGGGTTGAAAAGTGGGGAAGGATAAATGGGCAGAGCATAGAGGATGTTTAGGGCAATGAAACTACTCTGTATGTTACTATAATGGTAGACACATGCCATTACACCCTTGTCAAAATTCACTGAATATACGACAGCAAGAATGGTCCCTAATGTCAATTATAAACTATGGGTGACAGTGATAAGTCAATGTTGGTTCATCCATTGTAACAAATGTACCTCTCTAATGAGGAAGGCTGATAGTGGAGGAGGCTGTGCATTTGGGGAGGTGGGAATGTAGGAACTCTCTGTACTTTCCACTATGCCTCACTATTCACTTTACAGTGCTCTAAAAATAAAGCGTATTTTAAAAAAGATTGAGCTGTTGATATAAGCCCAATATCTACTTTGACGTCCAGAAATGTTTCTTTTAAAACGCTAATACACCACTTCCTGGAAGAAAATATTTGTTAACAAATTCTTTTCTAGAACAATTATTTTTGTGGGTGTTCCTGTCACAACTATACATAAAAATCAGAATATGCAGCAACATCTTGATACTCTAAAAACACAATACCAAAAACGTTAAGAAAATCATTTCTAAATTTGATCTAAGCCAAAATGTGGAGAAGCAAAAGGGAAGAAAATTATTTCTGTATAATGAGATTATAGGTTGTTTCTCCGAACTCCTCTACAGTTTTCAGTATTTTCCAACTTCTATCATGGAGATATATAAATATAGAAGTAGATATGTAGATATATAGTCATTAGATATATATTTATATATAATAAATAAACAGATACCGTTTTTATTTTTTATTATTTATTTATTTATTTATTTTTTGAGACTGAGTTTCGCTCTTGTTTCCCAGGCTGGAGTGCAATGGCGCGATCTTGGCTCACCACAACCTCCACCTTTTGGGTTCAGGCAATTCTCCTGCCTCAGCCTCCTGAGTAGCTGGGATTACAGGCACGCGCCACCAAGCCCAGCTAATTTTTTGTATTTTTAGTAGAGACGGGGTTTCACCATGTTGACCAGGATGGTCTCGATCTCTTGACCTCGTGATCCACCCGCCTCGGCCTCCCAAAGTGCTGGGATTACAGGCTTGAGCCACTGCGCCCGGCCTACAGATACCATTTTTAAAAGATATATTTATGTATTTTATATATTTATATAATATATACATGTTCATATATACATCATGTTATCACCATTATGGATATAAAGAAGGACATTAAAATAGTGAAAAGATTAAAATAAAATATACCAAAATGGAAACAGTGATTTAACTCTGCCTAGCTTTATGTGATTAAACAAGGTATTTTTCAAATCTATTTTTGTTTGCTTTCTAGAGGCTTTATAATAAATCTATATTTTTATATTTAAAAGCCTAATTTTTATTAAACAAATAAAAATTCAGCAACACTGTCTTTAGAACATTTTTTAAATCAACTTGAGCATGAAGAAAATGTTATGACTATGGTGGTGAGCATTTTGAAAGATTTAGCAGAAGCAGGGATAATGTGACACTTAGCTGATCTTTCAAGGGAAGCTAGACAAATGACACTTTTCGAAAAGAAAATAGTAACTAGTGTTGAAACATGGTATCGCCAGTATGATTAAGAAGGAAAGTGTCAACTTCTTCTGTGGAAAATCCTAACATTACCAAACGTAAGAAGGCAAATACTTCAACAACAGAAATGAAAAAGATCTTGATTCATTTATTTAACACTTTTTTAGAGTTTAATCCCAAAAAGTCTATTTTGAAGAAAAAAAAAAATCTTACTCGTGTATATTACCCTTTGCAGTGAACTGGCCAAATAAGTCTATCCAAGGTACGTTGAATACCGAGCATGCTGGAAACATTTTTATTGACATCATCTCTAATCCCTACAACAATAGTGCAAGGAAAGATTTAACATCTTCTTTTTACAGAGAGGAAAGCTGAGGCTCAAAGAGGTATAGTAGCTCATTTAACATTACACATCCAATACGTGGTAGAGGTGGGACCTATACTTACATCTGTCAGACCTTAAAGTCTGTGTTCTTCTTTCTACCTCTCTGCCTCAGTCCAACAATTGGGATCTTTGCCATGATGCCTCACGAGTTCACGAGGCACTTTTCAGGAAGTTTTTGACTCAGACTTTATCACTCAGCAAGATACCTCAACTAATTTACAAAATGTGACTTGAAAAGCAGGTTGTAATTCCAAAAGCAAAAATCCAACCACAAAAGATAAAGTCTTAATCAGTAGAGCTTTACAGAAGGAAGTAATGTAGGTAGTAAGGGCACTTTCGGAAATGTCTGGAATCAGAGGAGTCGATGTATCACCTGTTAGAAATTGTACTCGCTTGGTAGCAAAATTTTCCTTGTGTTCACTTAAAATAATAGTCTTGTTGTTTTAAAATCAATGCACAGTCAGAGGGTGACTTGGATGTTTATTTTTTTTCTGTTTGCCTTCTTGTTTTAAGAATGGATTTTTCCTAAATTCTAATTATTATTGTAACTTACATAAGTGCAGCCGATTTTGCTTTTAAGGATAAAACTACATTTAAGTAGCTTTGTCTGGATGATCAAAACCAGGCCCTGAAGAAGTGAGTTCCTAAAGGGTAGGAACTTTGCTTATGTCTATATCTCAGTTGTGTTAAACAGAATAACTGGCGCAAATTAGCAAATGATGCACTGAGGAATCATAGAACAAAAGACTTTATGAAGAACTAAGTTTCAGATTCAGGGTGACGCTAAGGAGCTAGTGTACCAGAGAATGGTATGCCTTCTGCAATCACAAAAGCAGCATTCAGTCTGATCTGGGCTCTAAGAAGTGCTCCTTGAGACCTGAAATTTTATCCTAACACTGCCACTAACAGGTTAAGTCAGAAAGAGTTCACTTCCCAGAGCTTTCGATGTCTGGTTTCCAAATCAGCACAATGAGAAACTGAAAAGAAGGAAAGAGGAAAAAAAGAGAGGGTCAGAGATCCCTCCTGCTTATACAATGCCATGATTTGGACACAGGGTTTGGGCAACCATGGCCCATCCACCAATTCCTGCCTGTCGTCTCCTGTCAGACAGCTCATGAGCCACGAATGTGAAAGAATTCAAAAAAGTAACAATATCTTGGGACATGTCAACAATTATATAAAATGCAATTTTCAGTTCTCATAAAAGTACTTTGGAACTCAGCCCCACTCCTTTATTACCCATTTCTATGGCTGTTTCACACCACAACCGCAGAGATAAGTAGCTGTGACAGAGACCATATGGGCTGCCAAGCCTAAAATATTTACTGCCTAGACCTTTCCAGAAAAAAAAAAAGGATTGCTGATCTGTTACACAGACAATCAAGCAAGCGATCACCTGAGAACATTAAAATCTGTGTCTAGGACAAATGGGGACTATATAAACTAGGGAATAATCTTCCCCACTACTTATGCAAGAACATTCACCCTTGAGAGAGAAGGCTACATGGCTTGGCAGCACTACTGCCACCAGTCCAGACTTCCCCTCACCTGTGCCCTATAAGTGACCAGCATTTCTAGGCATCCGTGGAGCAGCGGGGTGCATTCTCATGGCTGGCCCCACACCTTCCCTTCCTCCTGCTTCCTCACATTCTATTTTCTGAGTGGTTGTCAAAGGAACGCTGAATTTTGCTGTCACTTTTTCAGACCCCAATTCCACTTATGACAGTCTTGGTACCAGGAAGCATTCCGAGCTCCTATCTCATCACCACAACCGCCTGCTTCTCACTTAGTCCAGACGAGCTTGCCACAGTGCACTTGCTTTTTAATCGCCCTCTCTCTTCTTGCCTTCACCTCCTCTCCCTCCCTCTCTCCCTGGCTCTTTCTGTCACACGGGTGTGTGCACATACACAAGTTCCGATTAGATAAAAGAAGAAACACTTTTTAAGTTTCTTTCTAGGCCTAATAGAAAATTCTTTTTTTTTTTTTTAAATAAACAGAGCTGTTTTTTTCCATTACAAAAGTGTGGGTGTCCTTCCTTTTGGAGAGTAACAATCATTTTCTACATGGCCTTCTGACACATTGCATGTTGTACATATGTGTGTGTGCACATGTGCATATGAGTGTTAGAGTGTGTGTGTGTAGCAGGGAGGAAAGAGATGAAGGAGAGTGTGTATGTGCATGTTGGTTCATATGAGTGTGAGTGTGTGCATGAACGTGCCTGTGTGTGTGCACATGTGTATGAGCATGCTTGTATTTGCGTATGAGAATGTGCATGTGAGAGAGAAAGAAAGAATGCATGTATGTGTGAATGTGTATGTGTGTGCATAGCAGGGAAGAAGGGGATGAAGAAGAGTATGCTAAAAAGAGAACACCTCAGAACAGTCAAATAAAAGATTCCATATCAACATCATATCTTGTTAAAATGCGGGATTCCCAAGTCAGTCACCTTCAAGCTGGAAGCCTGGAGTGTAAAAAGAGTGGGTGTTCTTCTCTGACAACTTATTGTCTAAGACAATTTTATGATCAAAAATATATTCGAATAAAAGTACCTGAGAAAAGTACATAAAGAGAATATAGCAAAATGTTAACAATGGTTTTCTTTGGGTGAGAGGAAGAAGAGGCAGGTTGTGGTTGGTCTGTTTCTTTTAGTTCAACTATTTTGCATTCCTCACTTTTAAATCTTGGATATTAAGCTGGAGAGGAAGAACATGAATATAAAGATGAATTCGCTGAATGGAGCAACGAATGCTGAGTTAGCCAAAAATGTATGGCTACCTTCTATATCTAATTATCTGAGGGCAAATCAGAAAACACCACTTTCAGAATTTTTTTTTTTTTTTTTTTTTTAGAAATGAAGTTTCGCTCTTGTTGCCCAAGCTGGAGTGCAATGGCACAATCTCGGCTCACCGCAGCCTCCGCCTTTTGGGTTCAGGCAATTCTCCTTCCTCAGCCTCCCGAGTAGCTGGGATTACAGGCACGCAACACCATGCCAAGCTAATTTTTTGTATTTTTAGCAGAGACAGGGTTTCACAATGTTGACCAGGATGGTCTCGATCTCTTGATCTTGTGATCCACCCACCTCGGCCTCCCAAAGTGCTGGGATTACAGGCTTGAGCCACCGCGCCCAGCCAGAAATTTTTAAAAATGTGTTTTACGTTATTTTCCCTTTCGGCCTAAGGACTAAATATTGAACACAACTGGATCTGCGCCATTGCCTCAAAGATTCTTAGCCTAGTTCCAGATCCATTGTCTGGACACTCCTGCTTTTTAGACAGAAAACAGGGCTAAATTCCTATTGACTTCCAAATACACAGACCCACAGATTTGTCACAGTAGCCTCTCTCTCTCACCCTGTCTCTGTCCGTCTGAGTCTCTCTTTCTTTATCTCTCTCTTCCCTCACATCATCCCCAAATCAGAATGCATATATAAAAATTTGATTAACTGAAACATAGAATGATTAAGATTTTACTACAAGAGAAATACACAGACTTCAGCTAAGATGTTTGGTTGAATACCTGCATATGCCTTCACTCCATCATTAAACCACATTAACACGGGATGATTAGAAATAAATAAACCAACAAAGATAAAAAGAAAATAAAGACAATCCCTTCAGCATATAGAAAACTGGCAAGCAGAAGCTGTCAGTGACACCTGACAGTAGACCCCGAGATGCTAAATCCCAAGCCAGTGGCAGGAAGGCAACCAGGATCCCCAACGGTTCAAGAGTTGGCAGCTAAATCTACCTAGGGAATTTATGTTTCAGTAGTAGGTAGATCCCAGATCCTCTCCCTAGAATCGGTGACTGCATCCCACGGTGGTGGCAGGGTGGAGGTTTCCTCTCTATACAGTAAAATTTGGTGTATCTAGGCAGGAGCTCTCTAGACACAAGTGCTTAAATATACACACTGAACACTGAGATCCTCCAGGTTTTCCTACCACTGAGTTCCAATGAGGGTGGCAGATACACTTGGTCAGAAGTTAAGATGATTTTTCTCTAGAGAGAATCTCTCTTGCTCAAGAAGAAAAGGTCTGACCCAGCAAGACCACCACCCACAAAATGTTACAATCACAGAACTTCCATCAGCTTTTAGCTTTTCAGTGCTCCATTTTTTTCTAACAGACACAGACAGCTAAGGGTCACCAGGCATCTGAGCAAAGCTTCTAACATGAATGGCCGAGACCAGAGCAAGAAGACACATAAATGCAGCCTGAATGAGGACTGTGCTAGGAGATAAGACCTTCCGAAACCCATATGAATGTTCACGAAGAGATAAAAGTGTTACCATTTTCATGAAACAAGAACCAAATTTAAAGACAAAGTAAACGCTTAGAAATTAAAAATATGACAGCAGAACTTGTGAAAAATTCTTGTTAGAATAGTAAGACAACAAAGTTGAGTAGATGAACCTTATGTCTTTTAGAAATAACGATAAGAAAAAAGTTGAAATCCGGAAGAAAATTTGAACAGGTTCAACACTAAAATGATCAGAATTCCAAAGATAGAAATAGAGACAGACAGACAGACAGAGAGAAAAAAGAACAGACACACGCAGCAAATAAGAAAGAGAGAGATAAGCCCTAACACAGTAATTGCTGGAGACTACAACACCCAACTTTCAGCACTGGACAGATCTTCCAGACAGAAAACCAACCAATCAACATGAAATTTAATCTTTACTACAGACCAAATGGAACTGATATTCAAGGAACATTTCATCCAATGACTGCAGAATACAGATTTTTTGAACTCAACACGTAGATCATTCATAAGTATAGAAGATACCTTAGGTCACAAAGCAAATGCAATCACATTTGAAATCAGGACTAAGAAATTCATTCAAAACCATACACTTACATGGAAACTGAGTAACTTGCTCCTGAATGACTCCTGGGTAAATAATGACATTAAGGCAGAAATCAAGAAGTTTAAGAAGTTCTTTGAAAGTAATGAGAACAAAGGTACAACTTACCAGAGTTTCTGGGATGCAGCTAGTCAAGTAGTGTGGAGAGAAATTTATAGTACTAAATGCTCACATCGAGAAGTGAGCACTTGGGACAGCTGCGGTGATTCACTCTTGTAATCTCAGCACTTTTGGAGGCCAAGGCGGGCAGATTACAAGGTCAGGAGTTTGAGACCAGCCTGACCAACATGGTGAAACCCCATTCTACTAAAAATACAAAAATTAGCTGGTGTTGTGGCACATACCTCTAATCCCAGGTACTCAGGAGGCTGAGGCAGGAGAACTGCTTGAACCCAGGAGATAAATGTTGCAGTGAGCCCATATCACACCACTGCACTCCAGCCTGGTTGAGAGAACAACACTCCATCTCAAAAACAAAATTGAGATCTCAAGTTAACTACCCAACATCACAATTAAAAGAATTAGAAACCCAAGAGCAAAGAACACCCTCAAAGCTATGCTGAATGGGAGTGGGGAGAGAGGGCATCTTTATCTTGTGCCAATTTTTAAGGGGAATGCTTTCAGCTTTTGTCCATTCAGTATGATGCTGGCTGTGGTTTTGTCACATGTGGCTCTTATTATTTTGAGGTATGTTCCTTCAATACCTGGTTTATTGAGAGTTTTTAACACACATGAAAGTTGAATTTTATCAAAAGTTGTTTTTGCATCCATTGAGATAATCATGTGGGTAATTTTTTTCTTTAGTTCTGTTTATGTGACGATGACATTTATCAATTTGCATATGATAAACCAAACTTGCATCTCAGGGAGGGTGGTTGTGACCAGGAATTGATCAGTTTCTTCTAGATTTCTCAATTTTTTCAGGTTCAGTGGCTCACATCTGCAATCCCAGAACTTTGGGAGGTCAAGGTGGGTTGATCACCTGAGATTGGGAGTTCAAGACCAGCTGGATCCACATGGAGAAACCCCATGTCTACTAAAAATACACAATTAACCAGACATGGTGGCACATGCATGTCATCCCAGCTACTCAGGAAGCTGAGGCAGGAGAATAGCTTGAACTCAGGAGGCAGAGGTTGCACTAAGCCGAGATCTCACCATTGCCCTCCAGCCTGAGCAACAAGCACAAAACTTCATCTCAAAATTAAAAAAAAAATGTGCCTACAGTTGTACATCATATTCTCTGAGGGTGGTTTGTATTTCTGTGGGGTCAGTGGTAATATTGCCCTTATTGTTTTTGATGGTGGTTATTTGAATCTCTTCCCTTTCTCCTTCATTGGTCTAGCTTCAAGTTTATTATTTTTTAACCAGTATGATTTTAATAGACCAGTTATTGGGTAGTAAATGGAAACATACAGAGTGCCATCTCCAAGAGCACTCATGATTTCATTTGGGTTCTTGAAAAATGTTAAGAAGTAGGTTGAGTTTTATTATTTTTTTCAGAAAACCACCGTTTGAAAAATTTATGTGGAACCAAAAACAGCCAAGGCAACCCTAAGCAAGAAGAGCAAAGCTGGAAGCGACACGCTACCAGACTTCAAACTGCATTACAGGGCTACAGGAAACAACGGCATAGTACTGGTACAAACACAAACACATAGACTAATGGAACAGAATAGAGAATCCAGAAACAAAACCAAGCTTCTACAACTATCTGATCTTTGGCAAACTTAACAAAAACAAGCAAGGGGGAAAAGATTCTCCCTATTCAATAAACGATGCCAGCATAACTGGATAGCCATATGCAAAAGACTGAAACTAGACCCCTTCTTTACATTACATACAAAAATTTGCTCAAGATAGATTAAACACTGATATGTAAAACCAAAAACTATAAAAGCTCTGCAAGACACGAGACAATGCCATTCAAAACATAAGCACAGGCAAAGATTTCATCATGAACATGCCAAAAGAAAAGGTAACAAAAGCAAAATTGAAAACTGGGGTCAAATTAAAATGAGAAACTTTCACACAGCAAAATAAACTATCAACAGAGAAAACTGACAACCTACAGAATGTGACAAAATGTTTGTAAACTATGCATTCCACAAAAATCTAATATCAAACATCGGTAGGGAAATTCAATTTACAAGAGGAAAACAATCCATAAAAAGGTGGGCAAAGAACATAAACAGACACTTTTAAAACAAGACATGTATGCAACAAGCAATCATATTAAAAAAGCTCAACGTCACTGATTATTAGAGAAATGCAAATGAAAATTATAATAAGATACCATCTCACACCAGTCATAATGGCAATTATTAAAGCAAAAAAAAAAAACACATACTGGCAAGGTTAGAGAGAAAAACAACACTTACACACTGTATTCGGGAATGCAAATTAGTTCTGCCATTGTGAAAAAGTGTCATGATTCCTCAAAGACCTAAAGAGTGAAATACCATTTGATTCAGCAAACCTAGTAATGGGTTAATAGGTATGTACCCAAAGGAATATAAATCCTTCTGTTATAGAGACATGTGCACGCATATGTCCATGGCAGCACTGTTCACAATAGCAAAAATATGGAATCAAGCTAAATGCCCATCAATGGTAGACTGGATAAAGAAAATGTGGTACATATACAACAAAAAACACTAGGCAGCCACAAAAGAATGCGATCGTGTTCTCTTCAGGGACATAGATGAAGCTGGAGACTATTATTCTTAGCAAACTAACGCAGGAACACAAAATCCAAATACCAGATATTTTCACTTGCAAGTGGGAGCTAAATGAGGAGAACACAGGAACATACAACAGGCGGAAGAACAACACACACTAGAGCCTTTCAGAGAGTGGAGAATGAGAGAAGGAAGAAGATCAGGAAAAACAACTAAATGGGACTAGGCTTAATACCGGAGTAATGAAATGATCTGTACAACAAACCTCATGACAGACTTTACCTAAATAACAAACCTGTGCTTCAACCTTTGGACTTAAATAAAAGTTAAAAAAAAGGCAACTTCTCAAGTTGAATAACATAACCTCCTAGGTTTAAACACATGAACACAAACTCACACCAAGGAACATTGTCTTGAAAATCTGCAATATATGACAAAGGAAAACAGCTCTCCTAAGTTTTCAGAAAAGTTTTTTAAAAAACAGTATTTACAAAGAATCAAAAATCAGAATGATTTCAGGCTTCTCAACAGCACTACCAGAAGCTGGGAAATAATGGAGTAGTATCTTTAAAACTTGAATGGGAAATTATTTTCAATCAAAAATTCTATGCCCCACCAGTCATGTAAGTGTAAGAAGAAATAAAGTCATATTTCAGAACAATTTGCTTCAGTGTATCCTTGCTTGAATAAGTTACTGGAGGATACAGTCCACAAACAAGAGATTCAGGGCACGGGGCAGTGCAAAACAACAGAGTGGGTTTGTATTTGTATTGAAAAGACAGCAGCATTCGAGAGTTAGCGAATACTGGAGGAGGAGTTTTCTCCAGCATCCCCGGAGCCCACACCTCTCATTTCCACATTCCTATGTCCCATTGCTGCCCATGAATTCTGATCACCTATTCCTTTGATAGAGGTATTTCTCTCACCGATTAGCTGTAGTCAAGTGGCTCTTTCTTGGGCTACAGGAGGAAATCTATTGCTTTTCATTAAACATCAATTTGATTAACCTAGGCTTAAGGTCAGCATTATGCCATCAGCTGTATGTTCTTGGGAAGACATCTACTCACAAACTGGTTAAAGAACGTGGCCCTCCTACCTCTGAGTTGTGTGATTCTAAGCAAGCTATTTAGCACCCTCTCATCTGTGAAACAAACATAAATTTCTTATCTTGGGCTCCACAAACAGAAAGTGTTGAACAAGAACAGTTTCTTCTCCTCCAAGGCCAGATCATATGGAGGACCCTAAGACAGCCACAGCCTTGGTCAGTAGGACAAACACAGGGTTCAAATTGCACCATTAAAACTGTGGCCAAACGTTTGCTCTGCCTCTGAGTCACTCACTGTCATAAGGTTCTACCGGTTCCCATTCCAGATAGAAAGTGGGCTTTTGTTGTTTTTTGTTGTGTTTTTCAAGAGATGGAGTCACCCAGGCTGGAGTACAGTGGCATGACCATAGCTCACTGCAGCCCCAAACTCCTGAGCTCAAGTGACCTTTCTGCCATGGCCTCCTGACAGAAGCTGGGCCAACAGGGCAGCAGGTATGCATCCCCACACCCAGTAATTTTTTTTTTTTGAGAGATGGGGTACCGCTATGTTGCCCAGACTGCTCTCAAATTCCTGGCCTGAAGCAATTTTCCCATATTAGCCTCCTAAATTTCTAGGATTACAGGTGTGAGCCACTGTGCCCAACAGGTGTTCTTAAGTGCAATTTCCACACTGCTATTCTGAAGAAGGGCAAGAAGCAAAGAGACCCTCCTTGAAACATAGAAAATAAAAGCATTCACTGTTAAGTGGAGGCAGAGTTGATGATCAGCCAAAACTACTTCAACTGTAATCCAGAAGTCCCATTGATACAGGAGTTCTAAAGAAATTATTTCGTCAGAGATTGAAAGTAAGGAATTCTTTGGTAAGGTTTCCCTTTGAATAAAAAGCAGCCCCAAAACTATTTCTAACAAAGAGCGGCCTGTAAAATCGAGCTGCAGATATAGACAAGCAAGCTGGAAGCTTGCACAGGCGAATGCCAGCAGCTGTAACAATAGGAGGCTACTTGGGTGCCAGGCATGCTCAACCTGACGGCTTTATCTTCCTTTTTCTTTATCAACCACAAGTGCAGTAAGGGACAGAAAACATGCACTGGCCAAGTAGAAAACCTATATGCATAAGAAGATTCGGGTGGATAGCCAGCTTCTTCACGAGCTATGTAAAGCTCTCACCTGGTCCAACCCATATTTGGACCCTATGTAAATCAAACACCACCTCCTCAACAAGTCTATAAAACCTTGTGCAGTTCACCAGAAAACACACTCAGAAGCCCCTCTCTCTCTCTGCAGAAGAGAGAGATGTTCTCTTTTCTTCTTTTGCCTGTAAAACCTCCATTCTTAACCTCACTCCATGTGTATTCACGTCCTTGATTTTCTTGACATGAGGCAATGTACCTTGGGTATTACCTCAGATGGACAATGCTGCTTCATCATAGTTTTGTTTTGTTCAGGTTGTGGGACAAACGGCTCCTTTCCTCTGCAACCTCAGCTCAACCTTACTCAGGCCTCCTTCCAGCAGAATCACAGAGCCAAATGAAACCCCTTAAGTCTTCTTTTAAATGGGCAGCCGCTCCAAAGAAAGCAGCATGATGCGTTTCAGGTGGCCCGGGGTGGGGGCAGTGCTACTCGGGCTTCTCCGTGCTCAGTCCCTCTCAGTTCAAAAGCGCACCACGTGGAGCAATAGAACACCTGCTCATCTGAGTTTTAAAAATAGTGGGAGGAAAAGTGCTGTCTTCGTGCTTATTTCCCTGGCAGAGGGGAGGTCATAAAACACTAATTTCTAAGCAGTGGACCAGAGTTTTACTGATCTCTTCTGTTACTTACTCATGTTTACCCAGAGAAACCACATCACAAATCTGAGTCTCCTCTGGCAAGAGAAGGAATCGGATTCATGATTCTCTCAGCCCCCTTTCCACAGTGGAGTTCTGACTCCACTTCTAAAATACTTTTCTGCAAGCCTCTGTACCTCATAAATGTTTTACTATACTCGAGACAGCAAAGGGAAGCACAGATTAGCTACTGTTTTCAGAACAGTGGAAACATGCTGTCTTCTCCACGTTTGGCATTGGAGTCAAAGATCAAGCGCCAAACAGTAGTTGTCAAGAATCCTTTCATTTACAATCAGGTTCTAGACTTTTCAAATGGTGTGGGCAAGAACCAGTTTTTCCAGAATAGGTTATTATCTACCTCTTACCTTTATAGGACAGGACTAAAAATTCTCTTTTTTAAGACAGAGTCTTGCTCTGTTCCCGAGGCTGGAGTGCAGTGGCATGATCTCGGCTCACTACAACTTCTGCCTCTCAGGTTGAAGTGATTTTCCTGCCTAAGCCTCCTGAGTAGCTGGAATTACAGGGGCCCACCACTACACTCAGCTAATTTTTTAATTTTTAGTAGAGACAGCGTCTCCCCATGTTTGCCAGGGTAGTCTCCAAAGCCTGACCTTATGATCTGCCTACCTGAGCTGCCCAAAGTACTGGGATTACAGATGTGAGCCACCACGCTGGGCATTTTTTTTTTAATTACACTGAAGGCTTTTGAAAGGGTTGTGTGTTGTATGAACTCCCTCCTCACCCAATTCTCATGGATGGGAAAAGGCTGCTGCTTCATTTTAAAGCTAATGAGCTGCCTGAACAGGAACTTCTAATTAACCATTCAAACCGATTAGCTCAAGTCCCTGAAGGCTGGAGAACACGGGAACTGCTATCCCATCTGAATACAATCCAAAGGCAAAAGGCTGTGGCCAAGTTGAAATAATGGGGCAGATAGAAGCGATAAAGACTGGAGCTGGGAGTGGCCCGTACTTCAAGTTAAGCCAAACAAAGGTGTTTGCATGTTTTATATGGGCCAAATAGGAATTCCATAATCGAGAAAAACATTGATTTTAAGGAGGACGCTGCCCTGAAAAGCTTCCTGCCAGGGGTAAGGAAGAGGCTTCCCAGGACCCCCCGAGGCACGTGGTAGGAGGGCTCTTAGTGGCTTCCTAGAAACTGTATTACCTGAGGTAGTGAACTGCTGTCAGAGATCCCTACCAGGAGAATTTCTCAGGAACGCATGAGAAAGGGCCCAAAACTGCATGCCTGCTCCTAAAATGTGACACCATAATACAGCTGAACTATTCAATAAGGCCCTATCTGTTCCTCTGTCTCTCCTTTCTCCCTGCCCCTATCCAACCCTAGAAGAGCCAGAAAGCACTGCTAAGAAGTGAGGGTGGATGGTCATAAACAAACACACTGCCCTCCTTTCCCTTCCCACTGTGGGTTTCTCAGGCTGAGGCTGTCACAGAGGAGGAGGGATGAAAATTGTTTTCTTTGATATTTTATCATGAACATTTATGAACGTACAGCAAAGTTGAAAAAACTTTACAGTGAACACTTTAACTGTATCTTCACCAACTTGGAGTCTTGTTTTATCTCATGTCCATCCATAGATCCATCTTTCTATCCATCCAGTAATCCATTATAGTTTTTAGGCATTTTAAAGTAAATTGCAGACATCAGTAACTCAACGTGCATTAACTAGAATTTGGTACGTTTTTTTTTCCTTTTGGTGTAAAGTTTACAAATGATGAAATGCAAAAATTTTAAGTATGTATTTACCGAATTTTGACAAAAGTATACATATGTGTAACCCAAAACTCTATAAATAAAGAACATTACTATAATCTCTGATATGGTTTGGCTGTGTCCTCACCCAAATCTCTTCTTGAATTGTAGCTCCCAGAATTCCCATGTGTTGTGGGAGGGACCTGGTGG
This sequence comes from Callithrix jacchus, assembly GCF_049354715.1. Taxonomy (NCBI): domain Eukaryota; kingdom Metazoa; phylum Chordata; class Mammalia; order Primates; family Cebidae; genus Callithrix; species Callithrix jacchus. The sequence goes on from NC_133510.1 coordinate 1,607,929, forward strand.
GAGAGAATTTAATCATGGTGACAGTTTCCCCCATACTGTTCTTGTGATAGTGAATAAGTCTCACAAGAGCTGATGCTTCTATAAGAGGAAAGCCCTTTTGCTTGTTTCTCATTTCTCTCTTGTCTGCCACCATGTAAGATGTCCCTTTGACTTTCTGCCGTGATGATGAGGCCTCCCCAGCCAGGTGCAACTGTGAGTCCCTTAAACCTTTTTTGAATAAAGTACCCAGTATCAGGTATGTCTTTATCAGCAGTGAAAAAACGGACTAATACAATCCCAGAAAGTTTCCTCATGACTTGTCTCAGTCTCCAGCTCTGTACCCTTGGATTTTTTTCATTGTAGACTAAGTTTGCCAACTTTAGAAATTCCACGTAACTTGAATCATGTTGTGATAACCCTATATATAAGGCTCCCTTCAGTCCACAAAATAATTTTTATATTTATCAGTCAGGTTACACATATCAGTATCTCTTTCATTTTTATTGCTGAGTAGTATTTCATGCTATGAAATAACGTAGTTCGCTACCTGATCCTCTATTTGTGGTCACCAGAAATATTTTCAACTTTTGATTATTATGAGTAAAGCTATTGTGGTCTTCTATAAGTATTTTTATTAACATGTATTTTCACTAATTGGGGTAGATTCCTAACTCGGACATTTATTATAGATGAGATGTATATTCGTTCTATAAGAAAATTCCAGAAATTTGACAAAGTAGTTGTACTGTTTTATAGTCCCATTAGCAATAGTTATAGTCGTGCTGTATTCTTGCCAACGTTTGGTGTTTAGTCTTTCCCAACCTAGTTATTTTGTGGGGTGTGTAGTAGTATCTCACTGTGGTTTTAATCTGCATTTCCTTGATGTTAACCATTTTGTCCCACTTGTATATTATCTTTGCAAAGTGGCTCCTCAAATTATTTCCCCTTCAAAACAGTAATTGTTCTCTTTTTTTCTTTTAGTTGTTCTGTCATCCAGGCTGGAAGGCAATCGTGCAATCTTGGCTCACTACAGCCTCTGCTTCCTGGGCTCAAGCGATCCTCCCACCTCAGTCTCCCAATTAGCTGATACCAGGCTAACTTTTTGTATTGATATTAGCCAACATACAAGGCTAAATTTTGTACTTATACTAGGTGTCAGGGTCTCACCATGTTGCCCAGACTAGTCTCAAACTCCTGGCCTTAAGCCATTCATCCTCCTCGGCCTCCCAAAGTACTGGCACTACAGGTGTGAGCCACTGTGCCCAGCCTTATTTTCAGGTTATAAAACTGCTTTCTATATTCTGGAAATCAGGCTCTTTACTGAAAATAGATTTATGACCATTTTCTGTCAGGCTGTGGCTTGCATATTCTTTTGTTTAATGTATCTTTTAATTTTCCCAGACACATTTTTCTGCAAAATTCGTGTTAGTTTTTGTTGTATTTTTCAGATACTTTGTTCATTTCATCTAAGTTGCAGAATTTGTCACCATGACGTTGTTTATGATAGTCTCTTATTATCCTTTTCACGTCTGCAGGATCTGTAGTGATAGTTTCACTTCGCTTTCACTTCTGATATTGATACTGACCATTTGTGTTTCCTTTCTTTTTTTCATGATCAGAGTAGCTTAAGGTCTATTAATGTTGATATTTTAAAACAACCAGCTTCTTTGCTTTGTTAGTTTTCTCTATTATTTTGTCTGTCTTCAATTTGGTTTATCTCTGCACTTTTACCTTTATTGTTTCCTTTTTACTACTTCGTTGGAGTTTTCTTTGCTCTGTGTGTGTGTGTGTGTGTGTGTTTTCAATCTTCTTTAGGTGAACATTTACGTCATTGATTTTAGACCTTTCTCTTTTTCTTCTATTGCAGTATAAGCATGTACGGCTATACTTCCCTCTGGGAACTCCCATAGCTGTAATTCATAAGTGTTGGCATGTTGTATTTTGATTATCCCTTAGAATAAAATATTTTATATTCTATCTTCTGATTTCTTCTTGGGCTTGTGTATTATATTTAATCTCCAAGTACTTGGAGCTTTCCTAGTTCTCTTATTGTTAATTTCTGTTTTAATCCTATTGTGGTCAGGTAACATACACTGCATGAATTCAATTTGATTTAATCTATTCTGTCTTGTTTTACGACCTAGCATGTGACCTATCCTAGTGAACACTACATGTACTTGAAACATACAGTATTCTGTGGTTATTGGGTGTCGTCTTTCATTGGTTTGTTTAAGATGGTGGAGAGTGTTGTTCAGGTCATCTGCATCTTGACTAAGATTTTGTCTAGTTTATCTATCAATTGCTTGGGAGATGGGTATTAAAATCATCAATAAAAATTGTGGATTGTTTGTTTATTCCTTTAGTTCAATTTTGTTTTGTGCAAATTGACGCACAAATTATTTTTAATCCATTTTTTGATGAAATGACTCTTCTGTAATCATGAACTATCCCTCTTTATCTTTGGAAATACTGTTTTGACTTAAGCATATTTTATTTGGTATTAATATAGCTTCTTCACACTTCCATGACTGACTGTTTGCATAGTATATCATTTTAAATGTACTCATTTAGGGTCAGGTACAGTGGCTCACACCTGCAATCCCAGCACTTTGGGAGGCTGAGGCAGGTAGATCACTTGAGGTCAAAAGTTTAGGACAAGCCTATCCAATGCAGTGAAACCCCAGCTTTCTTAAAAATACCCCAACATTTAGCTAGGCGTGGTGGCAGGTTTCTGTATTCCCGGCTACTCAAAAGGCTGAGGCAGGAGAATTGCTCGAACCCAGGAGGCGGAGTTTACAGTGAGCAGAGATCGCACCACTGTACTCCAGCCTGGGAGATAGAGTAGGACACTGTCTTAATAAAATTCAAATGTACTTATTTAGACCTACGTATATTTGTCTTTTTTTTTCTATTCAAGCGTGTATTTCATATACAGCACTGGGTCTTGTGGGTTTTTTAAATCAATTCTGGCAATCTCTGCACTTGAATTGGAGTATGTGGTATGATTCATTAACATTTAACGTTATTAAATATAGATTTATTAGTGGTTGAATGATGTAATTGGATTCAAGCTTACAATTGAATGGTTTGTTTCATTATTTCGTTTGTTTTTGTTTGCATCCCCTTCCCCACTTTTTGTCCTGTCCCTTTTCTCCTGATGTCTTTTGGACTCTTTAAATACTTTTAAAATTTCATTTTAAAGTATCCATGACTTATTAGATGTAGTGGTTGAATATTCCTTATCTCAATTTCTTGGGACTAGAAGTGTTTTGGATTTTAAACTTTTTTCATATTTTGGAACATTTACATATACATAAAGAGATCTCTTAAAGATATAACTGAAGTCTAAACACAAAATTCACCTATGTTTACGTACACCTCATACACATAACGCAAATAAAATTTTACATATTTTTAGCAATTTTGTGCACGAATCAAAGTTTGTATACATTGAACCATCAGAAAGCACACATATCGCTACCTCAGCCATCGATGTGGATGAATTTCAGATCTTGGAATATTTTGGATTTTGGGGTTTATGGATCAGTGATGCTCAACCTCTACCTGTTTTCATTGTTGATTATTTTATGTGTTAAATATGTAAAAAAGGGTTAAGTTTTCAGCTGAATGAGATTTTTGAGTTTGGAAATTAAACTAAACAGGATTTTTCTGAAGTTCCAGGATACAGGTGCAGAATGTGTAGGTTTATTATATAGGTATATGTGTACCATGGTGCTTTGCTGCACCTATCAACCGTTCATCTAGGTTTTAAGCTTCACATGCACTAGCTATTTGTCCTAATGGTCTCCCCGTCTCACCCTCCTCTGACCCCCAACTGGCCCCAATGTGTGTTGTTCCCTCCCTGTGTCCATGTGTTCTCACTGTTCGACTCCCAATTATGAGTGAGAAAGTGTGGTGCGTGGTTTTCTGCTCCTGTTTTGAACTAGACAGAATTTCTTAATATCTTAAATTGCTCAGTGAAATAGAAAATATCAAAGATTCTACCCAACAGGTAAGTAAGAATGAGTCCACGTAGCAACTTTGATAAAGTGAAGGGAAATAACAAACCATTTCTGATTGCTCCCTGCCACAGCCAGTGCATTCAACCTTTTTACTGTCCTTTTACTATTTTTTCATTGTTCTTACAGTCATTATTATTTTTCCCCAAATGAAAAAATAAAAGTGGTGGGATTGATAGTGAGGAAACAAAGACTGACAGCTGCCCCTACACCTGAGTTTAACTTTTGAGAAATATAGTCAACATGATGATTTTCACACAGGGCTAGTAGGCCTTCTGCATCTGTTATAATTCCTGTTATGTTGTGGACAGAAAATAAATTTTTCTCTCCATGGGAACCTGTTAGTGATACTTGAGAACAATGTCAACTGTAGACCAAAACCGAATACAAGTGGAAATATTGTTTCATTCTTTTTTTGCAGCATTCCTTTTTTAAGACCTGAGATAGGAGGATAAAAAAGGAAAGAACTATTGACATGTGCAACAACATGGCTGAATATCAAAAACATTTTCTTGACTAAAAGAAACCTTACAAATGGAGTGATCACTATATAATTCTATTTCTATCAAACTTTAAAATCTGTGCTGAAAGAATATTTAAAAGTATATTTGGGTTCGGGACCGACTAAGAGGAGGCAAAACTGAGCTTTTTAGTCTCTGCTGTAATCCAAAACCCATGCTATAAACTTTGTACACAGTATCTCATTTAATCCTCAAAATCACCCTAACAGGTAGTTACTGTCACTTCCCCTGCTTCAAACAGAACATAAAGCTCAGAGAATCCAGGTACTGTGTTTTTTCTGTTTTTTTTTTTTTTTTTTTTTTGAGACGGAGTTTCGCTCATGCCACCCAGGCTGAAGTACAATGGCGTGATCTCGGCTCACTGCAAGCTCCGCCTTCTGGGTTCAGGCAATTCTCATGCCTCAGCCTCCCAAGTAGCTGGGACTACAGGAATGCACCACCATGCCCAGCTAATTTTTTCTATCTTTAGTAGAGATGGGGTTTCACCATGTTGACCAGGATGGTTTCGATCTCTTGACCTCGTGATCCACCCGCCTCGGCCTCCCGAAGTGCTGGGATTACAGGCGTGAGCCACCATACCTGGCCCGGTACTGTGTTTTACACCTACTTAGAAGTCACCAATTCCTAATGTTCTATAAAATGTTCTAAATAAAATGAATAAAGTAGGCAAAAAAGACCATGTAAATAGCATTTCTACAAATATCTCCTGAGACAATTTTCACATCGATGTCCAAAGACATTTACAAGAATGTTTTCCACAACACTGTTTAAAATAACAGAAAACTACAAGCCACCTAAATGTCCATGGAAGAGTTAGATTCTTTCTCTTATTTCCGTATAATGCAATACTGTGCTGATGTAGAGATATAATATTCATTTTTTAAAATTACATTCACCTTCTTCTCATGGATCCAAGGAGATATGTTAGAGAATATCTATTGCATTTGGACATAAACATAAATACAAAGGAAATAGTAGGGGCTCTCTACAAGTGGTTATATATTGGAAGAGGAAGAAGAGAAAAATAAAAGGGACCATGAACTTTGTATATGCTTTGGTAGTGTCTGGTTTTGTATATAACTTGAATTTTTTCATAAATATATTTTACAGTCTGCATAATTACCAAGTAAGAAGACAAGTAAGTCACTTTAGTAAAAGTTCTTCCAATTACTGCAACTGATTTCTACAGCCAGAATGTTCCCAGAACCTGAAAAGAGGAAGCACTAGAAATGGAAGGCAGAAATACTGACACTAGAGGGCCAGAGCTGGAGAGGGTGGATCTAATGCAGCAAATCCATCAGCAGTTCTCATCGCCATCTTTGAGAAACCTCACAATTTTCCGTGCGTAATAAATGAGTTAAATTGAAAACAAATCCATGACAGTGGTGCATGAGAAAGGTTACATGTGTCCCGAATAATAAAGTCTGCGCACAATATAAATTAAAACATACCATTTTACATTCATCAGATTGACAAAGAAAAAGTAAAAGCCTAGGAATATCAAGTGAAGCCAAACACAAAACAAGTTTCCCCACATTTCCTGTGGCAATATCAATTGTTACAACTACTTTAAACAATTGGAAATTCATAGTAAAAATGAAGACAAGCCTCCCCTACAACTTACCAATCCCTCTTCTGGGAACACAGTAAGAGAGATTCTTCCCAAGAAACCTGTAAACAAATGTATATGGCACTATGCATGTAATTGTACGTCGTGGTATTTCCATATGGTAAAGTATTATTGGGCAGGGAAAGTAAGTAGACCAGAGGTAGACATTTCAATATCAATAAGTTTTAGAAAAATAAAATGGAGTATAGGAAGCTGCAACTATATCTGTAATGCTTTGTTTTGCCAGGAAAATAAAGGGACACGTGGGGAGGGCAAAGGACAACAAAAACTAAACAATCTGAAACACATGCAGAAAAATACCCATATTTTAAAATTTTCCATTGCTGCTTATATTATTTTCTGTCTTTTCTATACGCTTGAAGTACTTGATAATCAAGAAAATATAAAAGGCATAGGAAAAAGTATTCTGAGAAAATACATCGAAAGGTTTATGGTTATTAGATTTGGTAAGATTTTAAATGACTTTAATTTTCTTTGTTATATCTCTCTATATGTCCTAGTCATACCATATTAAATGTGTATTTCATTTATGACAATAAAAATGTATTATTTAAAAACTCATATATATGCAGTTTTATCTGACATATGATGAAACTCTATGAAACATAGATTCAGCAAAAATACTGAGAACAAGAACAAAAATAATGATATTAAGAGTTGTTGACTTTTGGATGGAGCTATGAGTGACTTTACATTTATCTCTAAACTCGATTTTTCTATAGTGGGCAAATAAAATATTTGTGAAAGCTAGATTAAATAGAAAGCTATAGGTTTTAAATGAAAAGGAATTCAAATAATTTTCCAGCATGATAAAATGTTCATATTCCTAAATATGAACTACTTTACAAAAGCACCAGTGATTTTAAAGAAACATTAGATGATTTTTAAAGGAAGTCAGTTATGATACTGCAGTTTATAGTGATACTGAGTGTTTGCTAGCTCCACTAATCAGGATATTAAGTTAATAGTATATAATATGCCATAAAGAAATTATATGAGCAGAGGTTACTGCAAAAGGAGAACACAATGATTTTAAGTGGGCTGGTGACCTGAATTTCTTCCAGTGAGGGGAAACATCAGAGTCATTTGATCAATGAAGTGCGTTTTATAAATCTTCAGGAAATTTCCTATGAAGGCATTAAGAAGATGGATTTCTTATTACTTCTGATGTATGTTCCCATGAAATTTTTCCATTGCCACCATGGGCCTGCCCAGCCTAAGAGATGGAAACTGTGAGTCCAGCCCACTGACGCCCACCATCAGTAAGAAGATTGCACACTGAGGAGGCCATGACCAGCCTGCTGACTGAAATCTATACTGTAAAAGGATGATGCTGTTCCAGCAATCCTGAAACCCTGCCCTAGGATCAATGCAAAGTGGTGTCAACCTTAGAATTTCAATATGCCTAGGCAGATAGTTATCTTTAAATATAAGAACAGTATCATTTTCTGGAGAAACCAAAAGAATCCAGAAAAATTCTACAGTAGTCTACTCTGCCCTTCCTCCCCGTTCCGTGTGGTTAGTAACAGCCAAATCCAGGCACAAAGATGTCCTAACTTCTACACCTGAGGTTGCCCACAACGTGTGCTAGGTGACGCATCTTATAGAGCACATATGCAAACAATTATGGGATCTGAAAAACAATAACTCAGGCAGAAACATTAGGAATTAGTGCCCCTAAGTGAACCAGTGGGAAAAAAGGAGGCTTAGAGAGTTTAAACAACTTTCCCCAGTAGCTGATACGTTACGGTGGCCTTAGACAAGCTGACAAGAGTGTTAGCAAAAAGGATTCAAGGATTACAAATTGTTCTACTATAAGGTTTTAAAAAGGTTTCAAAGGCAAAGAAGAGCAAATGAAGCCATGAATTTTACAATCTACATATTTTTAGCCCTTTCTCTTTTTTGCTTTTCTTGTGTGAACTAATTAGACCCTGCAAACACATTCCCACTCACAATGTTGTCTCCATTGCTTTAGGGCCTCACCTCTGAGCAGCCAGAGGAAATGCAGCTGACCCCTTATCTAGTTAACAACCTTTTATACTCTGCCCTTTCGCTTTGCTTTCTCCATGCCTTCTCCATGCCAACATAAGACATACAAAGATTCTTCTGCCTCCAAGATGCGGCAGCTTTCTTCTCAGCTAGTTACCCCCAGCTAAAAATAACTGTTCCACATACTCAGAGATATATGGCAATCAAGCAACCAAGTGCCCCTTTTGCCAATGACATGTTTTTAAAAAATATGTTCAATGAGAGGCTCTTTGAAAATTATTCACTTTTTTCTGAGTTGCAAAGGAAAATGAAAGGCAAATTATGGCTCTATAAACAACTGTTTGCACAGATCCCATTAATTGGCCATCCACAGGGCTATTGACAACTAGCTCTTTTCTCTTGTCATTTCACTTACCAGGCAGAAATGATTACAAACTTAATTTCTTTGGGGGGTTATTTAGGTTAGAGAGGGCTCCTTGATAATGCAGAAGTCATAACGGCCACCAGAGACAGGAGAACAATAGCTCCCAGTGCTTCCACAATGGAGAGAGAGATAACTGAATGTCATATTCGGAAGAAATTCAAACCATCATTGATTTTTTCAGATGAAAAAACTGAGGCTCAAAGAGGTTAGAGGGTTAACCAAAGTCAGTCAGTGTTTTAGTTTGCAGCAAAGCTGAAAGCAGGCGCTAAGCATTGCAACACCTGGTGTCTTCCTTCCTCCCCTCCAACCTGCTGCTAGTAGTGCCAGTGGCAAATACAAGACAGTTCAAGGAAATGTGGCCTCAGCGAGGAGTACTAAGGACCAAGCACCAATGCATCTTGCCATTTACAACAAATTCCTTAATTACAAGGCTTCATTTATTCACAGAAGCTGCCTCTTTTGTACATAGCCAAACACACACACACACACACACACACACACACACACACACACACACACACAGTGTGACAGAGATAATTTATCATTATCTGAACGCACTCAGGGTGGTCAATTTCAGCCAGAGTGAAGAACAGAGAAAGGCAGGGTCAAGGGCACTATAGAAATAGCTGTTCGTGCTTCACTTTTCAGCCCTCCTTCCCCTCCCATCAGCCCACTTTCATTACTTTTCTCTTTGATGCAAAATCTGAAAATCTTGGTCAGGCAGCTCTGCTTATCAGTGGGTTCTGAATAACCCACTTCTATCAAACTTCATCTGATGGACGCAAAATATATTTGATCTTAGCAAAAAGTACCCTTATCAGTCCTAAAATGACACTGTCCCAAAGTGAATAGTGTTAGCAGCCAAGTCTCTAGAACCAGAAAGAAGTATGTTTAAATCCTCAATCCATCACTTTCTAGCCATGCTGTCATGTCCAACTCATTCTTCTTAAACAATATCTCACTAAGCACACTAGACTGTAGAAATGCACACAGATAGGGCCTTACTTTTCTGGCTTTATTCCTGCGAGGCAGCAGTGGACACTAACATATCTGTCACTCCAGTTAATGTAAAGGTTTAACTGGTACAAGTGCTGTGCAGGCAAGTCTCTGGAACAATGAGAGCACCCAGTAGAAGGCTTTGCTTTAGTTACAAAGGTCAGGAAAGGTTTCCCCTAGGGAGGGACCGAGATCAGAAGCATGAGTGGGCAGTAAGTGGGCAAAGTAAGGACGATCTGGCATTCCTGGCAAATATGTGGTGCAGGGGGACCTGGACCTTGGCCAGTACAAGATGCTGAGTCTTTGCAGTGCAGAGCAGAGAGGAGGGGCACGCCATGAGGACAGAGAAATGGAAAGAAGACTGTGGCCATGGTGAGGAGGTTTGTCCTCATTCTAAGAAGGACTGAGAGGTATGGGGCATGGTCTGACTTATGTGGAGGACAGACTGGAGACAACATGGACACAGACACACAGGTGGAAGGCCAGGAGGTAATCCACAGAAGGGCTGCAATGAGAATTTTAATGGAAAGAAAAAACAGAAGCTAAGGGATATTTAAGAACTAAAATCAGCAGGCCTGAATGGTCAGTTGGATATGAGAAGTGAGAGAGAAAGGGATAAACCAGAGCTCACTCATAGGACTTTGGCTTGTGTGACTGGATAGGTGGTGGCACCATTTTCTAAAAACAAGAATGGAAGAAGGAGCAGACTAGAGACTTAAACCTCATAGCCTCAGTTTTCTCATCTGTAAAATGGGAATAGTCCTACATATATCACAATGATTTTGAAAGCATTAGAAAATATTCCTAGAAAATGAAGCCTTCATACAAAGCGGTGTATGTTTCTCCCCCAAATAAATGGGACCTATTCTTATAGGCTTCTTTTTCTTGATCTGATTGGAAACTCAGGATCTCAGATATTCATTTCTTTTCATCCTCTTCTCTGATGGCTCTACCAAATTGCTGGTTTACTGATCTCATCGCCCTAAACAACGTATGGTACTCCATACTAGTCAAATAGGCAAGTTGGCAATTGCTCTTCTGAACAAATTATTGTAAATGTCACTGCTACAGTGCAGCTCATAGTGGCTCACTTGGCTGTTCAAGTGAAAAATTCTTGCAAATGCAGCTCTTATTATTTGCCAAATGTTCATGCACAAATGCATTTATTTTACCAAAAGAGTAGTGTTGGGTTATTTAAGGAGAATGGAAAAACACCACTCACAATTGAAGAGGCAAAATAGCATACATACAGCACTCCAGAGCTTGCAAACCCCTTCATATACACTATATCAATGGTACCTCACACTGACTGCGGAGAGGCTGAGATGATGAGAAAGGGCAGGTATATTTATGATTATTTTTTCAAGTAAGGTTAACTTAGACAAAGTAACTCTCTCCAGGTCACAACTCAAGGAAGTAATACATTTCTGTGATGAAAATACAAGTCTAGGGGCTTCTGATTTTATCATGTGTCTATCAAAATCCCCCACCTGCCAACGTTAAGCCATACAATGTAGAACATAAAAACCATACAGCCTCTGAAACAGAGGAGAGGGGCGAGATCAAAACTCATTTAAACTTACATAATCATATTTTATCAATTCATTCTTAGTCCACTATGATCATTGTGGTCGTCATTAATAGACAAGACGTGTTGAGCAACTACTACCTGCCAGACCAAATAGGAAGGACTTCATCTGTGCTGTTTCACTGAACCTTTACTTTCAACAAAGGTGCTCTTAAAAATCAGAATTATGAAAGTACAGATGAGAAAATGGAAGCCGAGAAGGCTTGAGTTGCCTAAACCTGCTCCTAAATCCTAGCCTTTTGCCAAGGCCACTCTACTAGACTTGCTTCTGTGGGATCTATTGTATTCATAGTCAAATACCAATAAGGCCAAGACAATGAGTACTTTTGAGTTCTTCTGGGTTTTGGGGAAAATTAAACAATGTCTCCCAATCTCCTGAATGCATTTAATATATTCCGCCGATTCGATAAGCGAACAGGCATGAAGGCTTATCTGAGATGATACCACTCTAGTTTCACTGTAACAGTACATTTTGTCTAGAATATTTCTATCAAATGCTGATCCTCATTCTGTTACTTACTGGTTGTATATCGTTGGACAAGTGGCTTAACAGCTCAGACACTCAATTTAGTAGTCTGCGAAGTAGGGTTGACGATAGTTCCAATAGTATAATAAAAGTGGAACCATCTGCAGAAAGCACTTGACATGGTTTCTAGAACATGGTTAGTAAGCCACACATATTAACTATGATTATTTTATATTTTGATGATCCTTGTGACCACAGAACAGAGGTTAGCTACATTCTACAGAGAGGAAACTGGTTCTAAGATATAAAGTGTTTTGTGTAAATTCACCCAGCTTGATAGAATTAAGATAAGGAAGCACATCTCCTAAATGTGACAGAGAAAATTTTTGTTACTAAAATCTCCAGCAACTCTCTGAGGAGGTGGGTCTTGGTAGCTGAAGAATTCTGAAAGTAGAAGTGGACAGAAGGTAAAATGCTCATAGGGAAAAGATAAGAAATCAAGAAACCTGAAAATGATTCAATAGTGAGCAAAGAGAAAAACAGGGGAGAGGGAGAATATGTTCAAAGGGATTTGAGAAATTTGCTCCCCACACACAATGTAAATTACTATGAAAATACTGTGTTAGAAAAAATATACAAGGCCCTTTTCTACACTATTTTAAAGTATATACACCGTCTCAATATTGGCTGTCTTGTAAAATACAAAAATTCTATTTTTATGCAGTTACAGAAAATATAAATACTCTAATTTAACCTTAAAAAATTTACTCTGAAGACACTCTGGTAGAAAAAATATACAATGCAATTTTCTACTATGTTTTAAAGTATATGCACCGACTCAATATTCTCTATCTTGTAAAATATGGAAATTCTAATTTTATGCGGTTACAGAATATATACATACTCATTTTAACACAAATGTTAAACACAAAATTACTAAAAATGTAAATATTCTCTTTTTACCCCAACGTTAAAAACAAAATTGTTCTGACAATACTCTGTTAGAAAAAATATACAATGCCCTTTTCTATTCTGTTTTAAAGTATATACACCATCTCCATATTCCCTCTTGTAAAACATGGAAATTCTATTATTACGTGGATAGAGAAATTGTAAGTATTTCCGTTTGACTTCAATGTTAAAAACCGAATTACTCTAAAGACACTCAGTTAGAAAAAATACACAATGCTTTTTTTACTATCATTTTTAGTATATACACAATCTCAATATTCTCTCACATGTAAAATACAAAAATTCTAAATTTACGTGGTTAGACACAAATATAAATATTCTCTATGCACCCCAATGTAAAAAACAAAATTGCGTGGAAGATACTCTGTTAGAAAAAAAATATAATGCTCTTTTCTACTCTCTTATGGTGTATATATACCATCTCAATATTCTCTCTCATGTAAAATACTGAAAATCTAAATTTACGCTGTTAGAAATAAATATAAATATCCTCTATGTCCCCGAATGAGATAAGAAAATTGCTCGAAAAATAATCTGTTAGAAAAAATATACAATGCCCTCTTCCACATTCTTTTGGAGTATATACACAATCTCAATATTCTTTGTCATGTAAAATAACAAAATTCTAAATATACGTGAATAGAAAAACATAAATATTATCTAATTACCCAAATGCTGAAAGCAAAATTGCTCTAATGATAATCTGTATGAAAAAATATACAATGCCCTTTTCTACACTCTTTTGGAGTATATAAACCAAACCAATATGCTCTCTCATGTAAAATATTAAAATTCTAAATTTACACGGATAAAAAATATATAAATATTATCTATGTAACACAATGTTAAAAGCAAAATTGCTCTAAAGAAAATCTGTTCCAAAAAATATACAATGCCCTTTTCTACACTGTTTTGGAGTATATACACCATATCAATAAGCTCTCTCATGTAAAATATTTAAATTCTCAATTTACGCGGTTACAAAAAATATAAATATTTTCTATGTACACCGATTAAAGCAAAATTGCCTATAATATAGTGTGTAAGAGAAAATACACAATGCCCTTTTTTACTCTTTCTTGGAGTATATCCACCAAATAAATAGGCTCTCTCATGTAAAATACCGAAATTTTAAATTTACGCCAATATAAAAAAATCTAAATATTATCTAGGCACCCCCATCTTAAAAGCAAAATCGCACTGAATATCATCTGTCAGAAAAAATATACAATGCCCTTTTCTACTCTGTTTGGAGTATATACACCAACTCAATATGCTCTCTCATGTAAAATACCGAAATTCTAATTTTACGCAAATCGAAAAAAATCTAAATATAATCTAGGCACCCCAATGTTAAAAGCAAAATTGCTGTGAATATAAACTCTCAGAAAAAATACACAATGCTCTTTTCTACTCTGTTTTAAAGTATATAAACCAACTCAATATGCTCTCTCATGTAAAATACAGAAATTCTAAATTTACGCAAATCGAAAACAATCTAAACATTATCTAGGCACCTCAATGTTAAAAGCAAAATTTCTCTGAATATAATCTGTCAGAAAAAATATACAATGCCCTATTCTACCCTGTTTTGGAGTATATACACCAACTCAATATGCTCTCTCATGTAAAATACTGAAATTTTAATTATACGTAAATCGAAAAAAATCTAAATATTATCTAGGCACCCCAATGTTAAAAGCAAAATTGCCCTGAATATAATATTTCAGAGAAAATATACAATGCCGCTTTCTACACTGTTTTGGACTATATACACCAACTCAATATGCTCTCTCGTGTAAAATACCGAAATACTAAATTTCCGCGAATCGAAAAAAATCTAAATATTATCTAGGCACCCCAATGTAATAATCCAAATTTCTCTGAATACAATCACTCAGCAAAAATATACAACGCCATTTTCTACTCTGTTTCGGAGTATATACACCAACTCAATATGCTCGCTCATGTAAAATACTGAAATTCTAATGTTACGTAAATCGAAAAAAATCAAAATATTATCTAGGCACCACAATGTAAAAACTATATTTCTCTGAATATTATCTGTCAGAAAAAATATACAATGCCCTATTTTACTCTGTTTTGGAGTATATACACCAACTCAATATGCTCTCTGATGTAAAATACCGAAATTCTAAATTTACGCGAATCGAAAAAAATCTAAATATTATTTAGGCACGCCAAAGTTAAAAGCAAAATTGCTATGAATATAATCTGTCATAAAAAATATACAGCGACCTTTTCTACCCTGTTTTGGAGTATATACACCAACTCAATATGCTCTCTCGTGTAAAATACCGAAATACTAAATTTCCGCGAATCGAAAAAAATCTAAATATTATCTAGGCACCCCAATGTAATAATCCAAATTTCTCTGAATACAATCACTCAGCAAAAATATACAATGCCCTTTTCTACTCTGTTTTGGAGTATATACAGATACTCAATATGCTCTCCCATGTAAAATACCGAAATTCGAAATTTATGCGAATCAAATAGAATCTAACTATTATCTAGGCACCTCAATGTTAAAAGCAAAATTGCTCTGAATATAATCTCTCAGTTAAAATATACAATGCTCTTTTCTACCATGTTTGGGGTATATACACCAACATAATATGCTCTCTCATGTAAAATACAGAAATTCTAAATTTACACGAATCGAAAAATTCTAAATATTATCTACGCACTCCAATGTTAAAAGGAAAATTGCTCTGAATATAGTCTGTCAGAAAAAATATACAATGCCCTTTTCTACTCTGTTTTGGAGTATATGCACCAACGCAATATGCTCTCTCATGAAAAATCTAGAAATTCAAATTTTACGCAAATAGAGAAAAATCTCAACATAATCTATGTACTCCAATGTTAAAAGCAAAATTGATCCGAATGTCAACTGTCAGTAAAAATATACAATGCCCTTTTCCACTCTGTTTTGGGGTATATACACAAAACCAATATGCTCTCTCATGTAAAATACCGAAATTTTAATTTTTCACGAATAGAAAAAAATCTAAATATTATCTAGGCACCCCAATGGTAAAAGCAAACTTGCTCTGAATAGAGTCTCTCAGAAAATATATAAAATGCTCTCTTCTAATCTGTTCTGGAGTATATACACCAACTCAATATGCTCTCTCATGTAAAATACCGAAATTATAAAATAACACGAACCGATAAAAATCTAAATATAATCTAGGCACCCCAATGTTAAAAGCAAAATTACTCTGAATATAATATTTCAAAAAACATATACAATGCTTTCTTCTAATCTATTTTGGAGTATATAAAACAACTCAATAGGCTCTCTCATGTAAAATACCGAAATTTTAAATTAATCCGAATCGAAAAAAATCTAAATATTACCTAGGAACACCAATGTTAAAAGAAAAATTGTTCTGAATATAATCTGTCAGAAAAAATATACAATGCCCTTTTCTACTCTGTTTTGGTGTATATACACCAACTCAATATGCTGTCTCAGTAAAATACTTAAATTCTAATTCTACACGAATCAAAAAAAATGTAAATATTATCAACTCACCCCAATGTTAAAAGCAAAATTGCTCTGAATACAATCTGTCAGAAAAAATATACAATGCCCTTTTCTACTCTGTTTTGGAGTATATACAGCAACTCAGTATGCTCTCTCGTGTAAAATATAGAAATTCTAATTTTACGTGAATCACAATAAATCTAAATTATATCTAGGCACCCCAAAGTTAAAAGAAAATGGCTCTAAATATAGTCTGTTACAAAAAATATACAATGCTTTATTCTACTCTGTTTTGGAGGATATACACCAACTCAATATGCTCTCTCATGTAAAATACTGAAATTCTAATTTAACTTGAATTGATAAAAATCTAAATATTATCTAGGAACCCAAATGCTAAAAGTAAAATTGCTCTGAATATAATCTGTCAGAAAAAATATACAATGCCCTTTTCTACTCTGGGTTGGAGTATATACACCAACTCAATATGCTCTTTCATGTAAAATTACGAAATTCAACTTTTAGGCGGATCGAAAAAAATCTAAATAATATCTAGGTGCCTCAAAGTTAAAAGAAATTGGCTCTGAATATAGTCTGTTAGAAAAAATATACAATGCCTTATTCTACTCTGTTTTGGAGTATATACACCAAATCAGTATGTTCTCTCATGTAAAATACAGAAATTCTAATTTTACCAGAATCGAAAATATCCAAGTATTACCTAGGCACCCCAATGTTAAAAACAAAATTGCTCTTAATATAATCAGTCAGAAAAAATATACCATTCCCTATTCTACTCTGTTTTGGAGTATATACACCAACTCCATATGTTCTCTCATGAAAAATACAAAAATTCTATATTTAAGCGAATCAAAATAAATCTAAATATTATCTAGGCACCCAAGTGTTAAAAACAATATTGATCTGAATATAATCTGTCAGAAAAAATATAAAATGCCTTATTCTACTCTGTTTTAAAGTATATACAAAAACTCAGTATGCTCTCTCAGGTTAAATACCGAAATTCTAATATTACGTGAATCAAAAAAAAATCTAAATATATTCTAGGCACCCCAATGTTAAAAGCAAAATTGCTCTGAACATAATCTGTCAGAGAAAATGAACAATGCCGTATTCTATGCTGTTTTGAAGTATATACACTAACTCTGTATGATCTCTCACTTAAAACACCGAAATTCTAATTGTAGGCGAATCAAAAAATAATCTAAATAATATCTAGGCACTTAAAAGTTTGAAGAAAATGGCTGTGAATACAGTCTGTTAGAGAAAATATAGAATGCCTTATTCAATTCTGTTTTGGAGTATATACACCAACTCCATATGCTCTCTCAAGTAAAATACAGAAATTCTATATTTAAGCGAATCGAAAAAAATCTAAATATTATCTAGGCACCCCAATGTTTTAAGTAAAATTGCTCTCAATATAATCTGTCAGAAAAATTATACAATGCCCTTTTGTACTCTGTTTTCGAGTATATACACCAACTCAATATACTCTCTCATGTAAAATAACGAAATTCTAATTTTATGCGAATCGAAAAGAATCTAAATAATATCTGGGCGCTTAAAAGTTACAAAAAATGGCTCTGAATATCGTCTGTTATAAGAAATATACAATGCCTTATTCCACTCTGTTTTGGAGCATATACACCAACCCAGAATGCTCTCTCATGTAAAATACCGAAATTCTAATTTTACGCAAATCAAAAGTAATCTAAATAATATCTAGGCGCCCCCAAAGTTAAAGGAAAATGTCTCTGAATATACTATGTTAGAAAAAATATACAATGCCTTATTGTACTCTTTTGTGGAGTATATACACCCACTCCATATGCTCTCTCATGTAAAATACAGAAATTCTATATTTAAGCGAATCAAAAAAAATCTAAAGATTACCTAGGCAGCCCAATGTTAAAAGCTAAATTTCTCTGAATATAATCAGTCAGAAAAAAATACAATGCCCTATTCTCCTCTGTATTGGAGTATATACACCAAATCAGTATTCTCTCTCATGTAAAATACCGAAATTGTAATTTTACGTGAATCGAAGAAAATCTAAATAATATCTAGGCGCCCCACACTTAAAAGAAAATGGCTCTGAATATAGTATGTTAGAGAAAATATACAATGCCCTATTCTACTCTGTTTTGGAGTATATACAGCAACTCAGTTTGCTCTCTCATATAAAAAACCGAAATTCTAATTTCACGTGAATCGAAAAAAATATAAACATTATCTAGGCAACCGAATGTTAAAAGAAATTTGCTCTGCATATAATGTGTCAGAAAACATATAAAATGCCCTTTTCTACTCTGTTTTGTAGTATATACACCAACTCAATATGCTCTCCCATGTAAAATACAGAGATTCTCTAAGTGAATCGAAAAAAAATCTAAATATTATCTAGGCACCGCAATGTTAAGAACAAAATTGCTCTGAATATAATCTGTCAGAAAAAATATACAATGCCCTATTCTACTCTGTTTTGGAGTATATACACCAACTCCATATGCTCTCTCATGTAAAATACAGAAACTCCATATTTAAGGGAATTGAAAAAAATCTAAATATTATCCAGGGACCACAATGTTAAAAGCAACATACATTGTTCTATTCTAATCTGTTTTAAAGTATATACACCAACTCCATATGCTCTCTCATGTAAAATACAGAAATTCTGTATTTCACCGAATCGAAAAAAATCTAAATATTATCTAGGCACCCGAATGTTAAAGCAAAATTGCTCTGAATATAATCTGTCAGAAAAAATATACAATGCCCTTTTCTACTCTGTTTTGGAGTATATACACCAACTCAATATGCTCTCTCATGTAAAATACTGAAATTCTAATTTTACGCGAATCGAAAAAATTCTAAATAATATCTAGGCGCCCAAAAGTTAAAAGAAAATAGCTCTGTATATAGTCTGTTAGAAAAATATACACTGCCTTATTCTACTCTTTTTTAGAGTATATACACAAACTCAGTATGCTCTCTCATGTAAAATACAGAAATTAAAATTTTACGCGAATCGAAAAAAATCTGAATAATATCTAGGTGCCCCAAAGTTAAAAGAAAATGGCTCTAAATTTCGCCTGTTAGAAAAAATAAACAATGCCTTATTCTACCCTGTTTTGGAGAATACTCACCTACACAGTATGCTCACTCATGTAAAATTATGAAACTATAATTTTACGTGAATCGAAAAAAATCTAAATATTATTTAGGCACCCCAATGTTAAAAGAAAATTGCTCTGAATATAATCTGTCAGAAAAAATATACAATGACCTTTTCTACTCTGTTTTGGAGTACATACACCAACTCAATATGCTCTCTTGTAAACTAATGAAATTCTAATTTTACGCGAATCAAAAAAAATCTAAATAATATCTAGGCGCCCCAAAGTTAAGAAAAATAGCTCTGAATATAGTCTGTTACATTCAACATACAATACCTTATTCTACTCTGTTTTGGAGCATATAAACCAACTCAGTATGCTCTCTCATGTAAAATACCCAAATTCTAATTTTACCTGAATTGAAAAAATCTAAATATTATTTAGGCACTTCAATGTTAAAAACAAAATTGCTCTGAATATAATCTGTCAAAAAAAATATACAATGCTTTATATTACTCTGTTTTGAAGTATATAGACCAACTCCATTTGCTCTCTTGTAAAATACAGAAATTCTATATTTAAGCAAATTGAAAGAATTCTAAATATTATCTAGGCACCCCAATGTTAAAAGCAAAACTGCTCTGAATATAATCTGTCAGAAAAAATATACAATGCCCTATTCTACTCTGTTTTGTAGTATATACACCAAATCCATATGCTCTCTCAGGTAAAATACCGAAATTATAATTTTACGCGAATTGAAAAAAATTTAATATATCTAGGCGCCCTAAATTTAAAAGAATATGGCTCTGAATATAGTCTGTTAGAAACAATATACAATGCCTTATTGTACTCTGTGTTGGAGTAGATACACCAACTCAGTATGCTCTCTCATGTAAAATACAGAAATTCTATATTTAAGCGAATTGAAAAAAATCTAAATATTATTTAGGCACCCCAATGTTAAAAGCAAAATTGCTCTGAATATAATATGTCAGAAAAAATATACAATGCCCTTTTCTACTCTGTTTTGGAATATATACACCAACTCCATATGCTCTCTCAAGTAAAATACAGAAATTCTAATTTTATGCGAATAGAAAAAAATCTAAATTATATCTAGGTGCCCCGAAGTTAAAAGAAAATGGCTCCGAATATAGTCTGTTAGAAAAAATATACAATGCCTTTTCCTACTCTGTTTTGGAGTATATACCCCAACTGAGTATGCTCTCTCATGTAAAATACCGAAATTCTAATTTTACGTGAATCGAAAAAAATCGAAATATTATCAAGGCACCCCAATGTTAAAAGCAAAATTGCACTGAATATAATAGTTCAGAAAGAATATACAATGCCCGTTTCTACTCTGTTTTGGAGTACATACACCAACTCAATATGCTCTCTCATGTAAAATATGGAAATTGTAATTTTACACGAACCGAAGAAAATATAAATGATATCTAGGCGTTCCAAAGTTAAAAGAAAATGTCTCTGAATATACTCTGCTAGTAAAAATATACAATGCCTTATTCTACTTTGTTTTGGAGTATATACCCCAACTCAGTATGCTCTCTCATGTAAAATAGAGAAATTCTAATTTTAAGTGAATTTAAAAAATCTAAATATTATCTAGGCATCCGAATGTTAAAAACAGAATTTCTCTGAATATAATCTGTCAGAAAAAAATATATAATGCCCTATTCTACTCTGTTTTGGAGTACATACACCAACTCCATATGCTCTCATGTAAAATACAAAATTCTGTATTTAAGCGAATCGAAAAAAATCTAAATGTTATCTAGGCACCCCAATGTTAAAAGTAAAATTGCTCAGAATATATTCTGTCAGAAAAAATATACAATTCCCTATTCTACTCTGTTTTGGAATATATACACCAACTCAGTGTGCTCTCTCATGTAAAATACAGAAATTTTACATTTAAGCAAATCGAAAATAATCTAAATTTTATATAGGCACCCCAATGATAAAATCAATATTGCACTGAATATAATCTGTCAGAAAAAATATACAATGCCCTATTCTACTTTGTTTTGGAGTATATACACCAATTTCATATGCTCTCTCATGTAAAATACAGAAATTCAATACTTAAGTGAATCGAAAAAAATCTAAATATTATCTAGGCACCTCAATGTTAAAAGCAAAATTTTTCTGATTATAGTCTGTCAGAAAAAATGTACAATGACCTTTTCTACTCTGTATTGGAGTATATACACCAACTCAATATGCTCTCTCATGTAAAATACCGAAATTGTAATTTTATGCGAATCGAAAAAAATCTAAATAATATCTAGGCGCCCCAAAGTTAACAGAAAATGGCTCAGAATATAGTGTGTTAGAAAAAATATACAATGCCTTATTCTACTCTCTTTTGGAGTATATACACCAACTCACTGTGCTCTCTCATGTAAAATACCGAAATTCTAATTTTACGTGAATCGCAACAAATGTAAATATTATCTAGGCACCCCACTGTAAAAGCAAAATTTCTCTGAATATAATCCATCAGAAAAAATATACAATGCCCTATTCTACTTTGTTTTGGAGTATATACACCAACTCCATATGCTCTCTCATGTAAAATACCTAAATTCTAATTTTAGGTGAATCAAATAAAATTTAAATATTATCTAAGCACCCCAATGTTAAAAACAAAATTGCTCTGAATATAATCTGTTAGAAAAAATATACACTGCCCTATTCTACTTTGTTTTGGAGTATATACACCAACTCGATATGCTCTGTCATGTAAAATACAGAAATTCGATATTTAAGCGAATCGAAAAAAATCTAAATATTATATAGGCACCACAATATTATAAGCAAAATTGCCCTGAATATAACGTGTCAGAAAAAATATTCAATTACCTTTTCTACTCTGTTTTGTAGTATATACACCAACTCAATATTATGTCTCATGTAAAATACCGAAATTCTAATTTTACCTGAATCGAAAAAATCTAAATATTGCCTAGGCACCCCAATGTTAAAAACAAAATTTCTCTGAATATAATCTGTCAGAAAAGAATGTACAATGCCCTATTTCACTCTGTTTTGGTGTATATACACCAACTCAGTATGATCTCCCATGTAGAATACCGAAATTATAATTTTACACGAATCGAAAAAAATCTAAATCATATCTAGGCGCACCGAAGTGAAAAGAAAATGACTCTGAATATAGTCTGTTAGAAAAAATATACAATGCCTTATTCTACTCTGTTTTGGAGTATATATACCAATTCCGTATGCTCTCTCATGTAAAATACCGAAATTGTAATCTTACGTGAATCGAATAAAATCTAAATATTATCTAGGCACTTGAATGTTAAAAGCAAAATTTCTCTGAATATAATCTGTCAGAAAAAATATACAATGGCCTTTTCTACTCTGTTTTGGATTATATACACCAACTCAATATGCTCTCTCATGTAAAATACCGAAATTCTAATTTTACGCGAATCAAAAAAAAAACTAAATAATATCTAGGCACCACAAAGTTAAAAGAAAGTGGCTCTAAATATAGTCTGTTATTAAAAATATACAATGCCCTATTCTACTTTGTTTTGGAGTATATACACCAACTCAGTATGCTCTCTCATGTAAAATACCGAAATTCTAATTTTACCTGAACCAAAAAAATCTAAATATTATCTAGGCACCCAAATGTTAAAAGCAAAATTGCTCTGAATATAATCTGTCAGAAATAAGTTACCATGCCCTTTTCTACTTTGTTTTGAAGTATATACACCAACTCAATATGATCTCTCATGTCAAATACCGAAATTCTGATTTTACGCAAATCGAAAAAAAATCTAAATAATATTTAGGCTCCCCAATGTTAAAAGCAAAATTGCGGTGAATATAATCTGTCAGAAAAAATATAAAATGCCTTATTCTACTCTGTTTTGTAGTATAAAATCCAACTCAATATGCTCTCTCATATAAAATACAGAAATTCTAATTTTACCCGAATCGAAAAAATCTAAATATTATCTAGGTACCCCAATGTTAAAAACAGAATTGCTCTGAATATAATCTGCCAGAAAATATATACAATGCCCTAATCTACTTTTTTTGGAGTATATACACCAACTGAGTATGCTATATCATGTAAAATACTGAAATACTAATATTACGTGAATCGAAAAAAATGTAAATATTATCTAGGCACCCCAATTTTAAAAGCAAAATTATGCTGAATATAATCTGTCAGAATAAAATACAATGCCCTTTTCTACTCTGTTTTGAAGTATGTACACCAACTCTGTATGCTCTCTCATGTAAAATACAAAAATTCTAATTTTAGGTGAATTGAAAAAAATCTAAATATTATCTAGGCACCCCAAAGTTAAAAGAAAATGGCTCTGAATATAGTGTGTTAGAAAAAAATATACAATGCCTTATTCTACTCTGTTTTGGAGTATACACAACAACTCAGTAAGCTCTCTCATGTAAAATACAGAAATTCTAATTTTACGTGAATCGAAAAAAATTTAATTATATCTAGGCGCCCCAAAGTTAAAAGAAAATGACTCTGAATATAGTCTGTTAAACAAACTATACAATGCCTTATTCTACTTTGTTTTTGAGTATATACACCAACTCCATATGCTCTCTCATGTAAAATACATAAATTCTATATTTAAGTGAATCGAAAAAAATGTAAATATTATCTAGCCTCCTTAATGATAAAGCAAAATTACTCTAAATATAATCGGTCAGATAAAATATACAATGCCCTTTTCTACTCTGTTTTGTAGTATAGACACCAACTCAATATGCTCTCTCATGTAAAAAACCGAAATTCTAATTTTACGTGAATCAAAAAAATTCTAAATTATCTAGGCACCCCAATGTTAAAAATACAATTGCTCTGAGTATAACCTGTCAGAAAAAATATACAATGCAGTATTCTACTCTGTTTTGGAGTATATGTACGAACTCAGTATTCTCTCTCATGTAAAATACCGAAACTCTGATTTTACGTGAATCGAAAAAAATCTAAATATTATGTAGGCACCCCAATGTAAAAATAAAATTGCTCTCAAATAATCCGTCAGAAAAAATATACAATGCCCTTTTCTACTCTGTTTTGTAGTATATACACCAACTCAATATGCTCTCTCATGTAAAATAACGAAATTCTAATTTTACGCGATTCGAAAAACATCTAAATAATATCTAGGCTCCCCAAAGTTAAAAGAAAATGGCTCTGAATATAGTCTGTTAGAAAAAATTTACAGAGCCTTTTTCTGTTCTGTTTGGAGTATATACACCAACTCAGTATGCTCTCTCATGTAAAATACCGAAATTGTAATTTTACGTGAATCGAAAAAAATCTAAATATTATCTATGCACGCCACTGTTAAAAACAAATTGTTCTAAATATAATCTGTCAGACAAAATATACAATGCCCTATTCTACTTTGTTTTGGAGCATATACACCAACTCCATATGCTCTCTCATTTAAAATTTAAAAATTCTATATTTAAGCAAATCGAAAAACATCTAAACATTATCTAGGCACCCCAATGTTAAAAGAATAATTGCTCTGAATATAATATGTCAGAAAATATGTACAATGCCCTTTTATACTCTGTTTTGTAGTATATACACCAAATCAATATGCTCTCTCATGTAAAATACCGAAATTTTAATATTATGTGAATCAAAAAAATCTAAATAATATCCAGGCACCCAAAACTTAACAGAAAATGGCTCTGAATATAGTCTGTTAGAAAAAATATACAATGCCTTCTTCTAATCTGTTTTGGAGTATATAAACCAACTCAGTATGCTCTCTCATGTAAACCACCGAAATTCGAATTTTACATGAATCGAAAAAAAACTAAATATTATCTATGCACGCCAATGTTAAAAACCAAATTGCTCTGAATATTATCTGTCAGAAAAAATATAAAATGCCTTATTCTACTGTGTTTTGAAGTATACACTCGAACTCCATATGCTCTCTCAAGTAAAATACAGAAATTCTATATTTGAGCGAATTGAAAAAAAATCTAAATATTATCTAGGCACCCCAATGTTAAAAGAAAAATTTCTCTGAATATAATCTGCCAGAGAAAATATACAATGCCCTATTCTACTCTGTTTTGGAGTATATACACCAACTCCATATGCTCTCTCATGTAACATACCGAAATACTAATTTTATGCGAATCGAATAAAATCTAAAAAATATCTAGGAGCCCACAAGTTAACAGAAAATGGCTTTGAATATAGTCTGTTAGAAAAAATATACAATGCCTTACTCTACTCTTTTTTGGAGTATATACACCAACTCAGTATGCTCTCTCATGTAAAATAACGAAATTCAAATTTTACGTGATTCGAAAAAAATCTAAATATTATCTAGGCATCTCAATGTTAAAAGCAAAATTGCTCTGAATATAATCTGTCAAAAAAATATACAATGCCCCTTTCTATTCTGTTTTGTAGTATATACTACAACTAAATATGCTCTCTCATGTAAAGTACCGAAATTCTAATTTTACGCAAATCGAAAAAAATCTAAAAAATATCTGAACGCCCCAAAGTTAAAAGAAAATGGCTGTGAATATAGTTTGTTAGAAAAATATACAGTGCCTAATTCTACTCTGTTTTGGAGTATATACACCCACTCAGTTTGCTCTCTCATGTAAAATACAAGAAATTCGATATTTACGTGAATAGAAAAAATTTAAATATTATCTAGGCACCCCAATGTTAAAAACAATATTGCTCTGAATACAATCTCTCAGAGAAAAATACAATGCCCTATTCTATTCTGTTTTGGAGTATATACCATAACTCCATATGCTCTCTCATGTAAAATACAGAAATTCTATATTTAAGCGAATTGAAAAACATCTAAATATTATCTAGGCACCCCAATGTTAAAAGATAAATTGCTCTGAATATAATCTGTCAGAAAATATATACAATGCCCTTTTCTACTCTGTTTTGGAGTATATACACCAACTCAGCATGCTCTCTCATGTAAAATACCGAAATTCTAATTTTACGGGAATCGAAAAAAACCAAAGTAATATCTAGGCATCCCATAGCTAATCGAAAATGGCTCTGAATATAGTGTGTTAGAAAAAATATACAATGCCTTCTTCTATTGTGTTTTGGAGTATATATACGAACTCAGTATGCTCTCTCATGTAAGATACAGAAATTCTAAATTTACGTGAATCGAAAAAAATATAAATATTATCTAGGCACCCCAATGTTAAAAGCAAAATTGCTCTAAATGTAATCTGTCAGAAAAAATATACAATTCTTTTTTCTACACTGTTTTCGAGTATATAGACCAACTCAATATGCTCTCTCATGTAAAATACCGAAATTCTAATTTTACAAGAATCAAAAAAAATCTAAATAGTATCTAGCCGCCCCAAAGTTAAAAGAGAATGGCTCTGAATATAGTCTGTTTGAAAAACTATACAATGCCTTACTCTACTATGTTTTGGAGTATATACACCAACTCAGTATGCTCTCTCACGTAAAATACCGAAATTCTAATTTTACGTTAAGCGAAAAAAATCTAAATATGATCTAGGCACCCTAATGAAAAAAACAAAATTGCTCTGAATATAATCTGTCAGAAAAAATATACAATGCCCTATTCTAATCTGTTTTGGATTACATACACCAACTCAATATGCTCACTCATATAAAATACAGAAATTCTAATTTACGTGAATCAAATAAAATCTAAATATTATCTAGGCACCTCAATGTTAAAAACAAAATTGCTCAGAACATAATCTGTCGAAAAATATACAATGACGTATTCTACTCTGTTTTTGAGTATATACACCAACTGCATATGCTCTCTCATGTAAAATACAGAAATTCTATATTTAAACGAATCGAAATAAATCTAAATATTATCTAGGCACCCCAGTGTTAACAGCAAAATTGCTCTGAATAGAATCTGTCAGAAAAAATATACAACGTTGTTTTCTACTCTGTTCTGTAGTATTAACACCAACTCAATATGCTCTCTCATATAAAATACCAAAATTCTAATTTTACACAAATCGAAAAAAATCTAAATACTATCTAGGCGCCCCAAAGTTAAAAGAAAATAGTTCTGAATATAGTCTGTTAGAGAAAATATACAATGCCTTATTCTACTGTGTTTTGGAGTATATATACGAACTCAGTATGCTCTCGCATGTAAAATACTGAAATTCTAACATTACATGAAACGAAAAAAATATAAATATTATCTAGGCACCCCAAGGGTAAAATAAAATTGGTCTAAATATAATCTGTCAGAAAAAAATATCCAATTTCATTTTCTACTCTGTTTTGTAGTATATACACCAACTCAATATGCTCTCTCATGTAAAATACCAAAATTCAAATTTTACGTGAATTGAAAAACATCTAAATAATATCTAGGCTCCAAAAAGATGAAAGAAAATGGCTCTGAATATAGTCTGTTAGACGATATATACAATGCCTTATTTTATTCTGTTTTGGAGTATATACACCAACTCAATTTGCTCTCTCATGTAAAATACAGAAATTCTAATTTTACGTGAATCCAAAACAATCTAAATATTATATAGGAAACCCAATGTTAAAAGAAAAATTACTCTAAATATAATCTGTCAGAAAAAATATACAATGATCTACTCTACTCTGTTTTGGAGTATATACACCAACTCAGTATGCTCTCTCATGTAAAATACCAAAATTCAAATTTTACATGAATCTAAAAAAATCTAAATACTATCTAGGCACCTGAATGTTAATAGCAAAATTGCTCTTAATATAATCTGTCAGAAAAAATGTACAATGCCCTATTCTACTCTGTATTGGAGTATATACACCAACTCAGTATGCTCTCTCATGTAAAATACCGAAATTGTAATTTTAAGCAAATCGAAAAAAATCTAAATAATATCTAGGCGCCCCAAAGTTAAAAGAAAATGGCTCTGAATATAGTCGGTTAGAAAAAATATACAATGCCTCATTCTACTCTGTTTTGGTGTATATACACCAACTCAATATGCTCTCTCATGTAAAATACCGAAATTCTAATTTTACGGAAATCGAAATAAATTTAAATAATATCTAGGAGCCCCAAAGTTAAAAGAAAATGGCTCTGAATATAGTCTGTTAGAAAAAATATACAATGCCCTTTTCTACTCTGTTTTGGAGTATATACACCACCTCCATATGCTCTCTCATGTAAAATACAGAAATTCTATATATAAGCGAATCAAAAAAAATCTAAGTATTATCAAGGCACCCCAATGATAAAAACAATATTGCTCTGAATATAAACTGTCAGATGAAATATACAATTCCCTAGTCTACTGTGTTTTCGAGTATATACACCACCTCCACATGCTCTCTCATGTAAAATACAGAAAATCTATATACAAGTGAATAAAAAAAAATCTAAATATTATCAAGACACCCCAATGTTAAAAACAAAATGGCTCTGAATATAAACTGTCAGATAAAATATACAATTTTCTAATGTACTGTGTTTTCGAGTATATACACAAACTCCATATGCTCTCTCATGAAAAATAAAGAAATTGAATATTTAAGCGAATCGAAAAAAATCTAAATATTATCTAGTCACCCCAGTGTAAAAAGCAGAATTCCTCTGAATATAATCTGTCAGAAAAAATATACAATGCCCTTTTCTACTCTGTTTTGGAGTATATACACCAACACAATATGGTCTCTCATGTAAAATACCGAAATTCTAATTTTACGCAAATCGAAAAAAATCTAAATAATATCTAGGGGCCCCAAAGTTAAAGAAAAATGGCTCTGAATATAATCTGTAAGAAAAAATATACAATGCCTTATTCTACTCTGTTTTGGAGTATATACACCAACTCACTATGCTATCTCATGTAAAATACTGTAATTCTAGTTTTACGTGAATCGAAAAAAATCTAAATATTATCTCGGCACCCCAATGTTAAAAACAAAATTGCTCTGAATATAATCTGTCAGAAAAAATATACAATGCCCTATTCTACTATTTTTTGGAATGTATACACCAACTCCATATGCTCTCTCAGGTAAAATAAATTATAATTTTACTCGAATTGAAAAAATCTAAATATTGTCTAGGCACCACAATGTTAAAAAACAAAATGCTCTGAATATAATCTGTCACAGAAAATACACAATGTCAAATTTGACTCTGTTTTGGAGTATATACACCAACTCAGTATGCTCTCTCATGTAAAATAACGAAATTCTAAATTTACGTGAATCGAAAAAAATCTAAATACTATCTAGGTGCCCCAAAGTTTAAAGAAAATAGCTCTGAATATAATCTGTCAGAAAAAATATACAATGCCCTATTCTACTCTGTTTTGGATTATATACACCAACTCAGTATGCTCTCTCATGTAAAATACAGAAATTCTATATTTAAGCGAATCTAAAAAAATCTAAATAATATCTACGTGCCCCAAAGTTAAAAGTAAATGGCTCTGAATATAGTCTGTTAGAAAAAATATACAATGCACTATTCTCTGTTTTGTAGTATATACACAAACTTAACTCAATATGCTCTCTCATGTTAGATACAGAAATTCTAATTTTACCCGAATCGAAAAAATCTAAATATTATCTAGGCTTCCCAATGTTAAAAACAAGATTGCTCTTAATATCTTCTGTCAGAGAAAATATACAGTGACCTATTCTCTATTTTGTAGTATATACACCAATTCAACTCAATATGCTCTCCCATGTAAAATACAGAAATTCTAATTTTAACCGAATCGAAAAAATCTAAATATTATCTAGGCTCCCCAATGTTAAAAGCAAAATTGCTCTTAATATAATCACTGAGAAAAAATATACAACGCCCTTTTCTACTCTCTTTTTTAGTATATACACAAACTGAATATACTCTCTCATGTAAAATAACGAAATTCTAATTTTACACGAATCGAAATAAATCTAAATAATATCAAGGCGCACCAAAGTTAAAAGAAAATGCCTCTGAATATAGTCTGTTAGAAAACATATACAATGCCGTATTCTACTCTGTTTTGGACTATATATATCAACTCAGTATGCTCTCTCACATAAAATACAGAATTCTAATTTTACCTGAATTGAACAAATCTAAATATTATCTAGGTCTACCACGTTAAAAAAAATTGCTCTGAATATAATCTGTGAGAAAAAATATACAATGACCTTTTCTACTCTCTTTTGTAGTATATACACCAACTCAATTCGCTCTCTCATGTAAAATACAGAAATTCTAATTTTACACGAATCACAAAATATCTACATAATATCTAGGCCACCCAAAGTTAAAAAAAAAGTCTCTGAATGTAGTCTGTTAGAAGAAATATACAATGCCTTATTCTACTCTGTTTTGGAGTATATACACCAAGTCAGCATGCTCTCTCATGTAAAATACCGAAATTCTAATTTTACGTGAATCGAAAAAAATGTAAATAATATCTTGGTGCCCCAAATTTAAAAGAAAATGGCTCTGAATATAATCTGTTAGAAAACATATACAATGCCTAATTCTACTTTGTTTTGGAGTATATACACTAACTCAGTATCCTCTCTCATGTAAAATACAGAAATTCTAATTTTACCCAAATCGAAAATACTTAAATATTATCTAGGCACCCCAATGTTAAAAAAAAAATTGCTCTGAGTATAATCTGTCAGAAAAAATATGCAATGCCCTACTCTCTGTTTTGTACTATATACACAATCTCAACACAATATGCTCTCTCATGTAAAATACAAAAATTCTAATTTTACCAGAATTCAAAATATCTAAATATTATCTAGGCCCCCCAGTGTTAAAAACAATATTGCTCTGAATATATTCTGTTAGAAAAAATATACAAGGCACTATTCAACTCTGTTTTGGAGTATATACACCAACTCAGTATGCTCTCTCAAGTAAAATACCGAAATTCTAATTTTACATGAATCGATAAAAATCTAAATATTATCTAGGCACTACAATGTTAAAAGCAAAATTGCTCTGAATATATTCTGTCAGAAAAAATATACAATGCCCATTTCTACTCTGTTTTGGAGTGTATACACCAACTCAATATGCTCTCTCATGTAAAATACCGAAATTCTAATTTTACGAGAATGGAAAAAAATCTAAATATCTAAGCGCCCGAAAGTTAAAAGAAAATGGCTCTAAATATAGTCTGTTAGGAAAACATACAATGCCTAATTCTACTCCGTTTTGGAGTATATACACCAACTCAGTATGCTCTCTCATGTAAAATACAGGAATTCTAATTTTACCCGAATCGAAAAAATCTAAATATTATCTAGGCACCCCAATGTTAAAAACAAAATTGCTCTAAATATAATCTGT
The DNA here is from genome assembly GCF_049354715.1 of Callithrix jacchus. Classification (NCBI taxonomy): domain Eukaryota; kingdom Metazoa; phylum Chordata; class Mammalia; order Primates; family Cebidae; genus Callithrix; species Callithrix jacchus. The sequence continues at coordinate 1,639,565 of NC_133510.1, forward strand.
CAGAAAAAAATATACAATGCCTTTTTCTACTCTGTTTTGAAGTATATATACCAACTCAATATGCTCTCTCATGTAAAATACCGAAATTCTAATTTTACACGAATAGAAAAATATCTAAATAATAACTAGGCGCCCAAAAGTTAAAAGAAAATGGCTCTGAATATAGTCTGTTAGAAGAAATATACAATGCCTTATTCTACTCTGTTTTGGAGTATATACACCAACACAGTTTGCTCTCAGATGTAAAATACCGAAATTCTAATTTTACGTGAATCAAAAAAAATCTAAATAATATCTAGGCTCCCCACAGTTAAAAGAAAATGGCTGTGAATATAGTCTGTTAGAAAAAATATATAATGTGTTATTCTACTTCGTTTTGGAGTATATACACCAACTCAGTATGCTCTATCATGTAAAATACCGAAATTCAAATTTTACGTGAATCGAAAAAATTTTAATATTATCTAGGCACCAAAATGTTAAAAACATAATTGCTCTGAATATAATCTGTCAGAAAATATATACAATGCCCTTTTCTACTGTGTTTTGTAGTATATACACCAACTCAATATGCTCTCTCATGTAAAATAACGAAATTTTAATTTTACGTGAATCGAAGAAAATCTAAATAATATCTAGTCGCCCCAAAGTTAAAAGACAATAGCTCTGAATGTAGTTTGTTATAATTAATATACAATGACTTATTCTACTTTGTTTTGGAGTATATACACAAACTCTGTATGCTCTCTCATGTAAAATACCAAAATTCAAATTTTACGCGAATCAAAAAAAATCTAAATAATATCTAGGAGCCCCAAAGGTAAAAGAAAATGGCTCTGAATATAGTCTGATAGAAAAAATATACAATGCCTTATTCTACGCTGTTTTGGAGTATATACACAAACTCACTATGCTCTCTCATATAAAATACAGAAATTCTAATTTTACCCGAATCGACAATATCTAAATATTATCTAGGCACCCCAATGCTAAAAACAAAATTGCGCTGTATATAATCTGTCAGAAAAAATATACAATGCCGTATTATACTTTTATTTGGAGTATATACACCAACTCCATATGCTCTCTCATTTAAAATACAGAAATTCAAATTTTACCCGAATCGAAAAAATCTAAACATTATCTAGGCACCCCAATGTTAAAAACAAAATTGCTCTAAATATAATCTGTCAGAAAGAATATACAATGCCCTATTCTACTATTTTTTGGAATGTATACACCAACTCCATATGCTCTCTCATGTAAAATAAAGAAATTCTAATTTTACTCGAATTGAAAAAATATAAATATTGTCTAGGCACCCCAATGTTAAAAACCAAAATGCTCTGAATATAATCTGTCACAAAAAATATACAATGCCTTCTTCTACTCTGTTTTGGAGAATATAGACCAACTCAGTATGCTCTCTCTTGTAAAATACCGAAATTCTAAATTTACGTGAATTGAAAAAAATCTAAATACTATCTAGGCACCCCAAAGTTAAAAGAAAATAGCTCTGAATATACTCTGTCAGAAAAAATATACAATGCCCTATTCTACTCTGTTTTGGAGTATATACACCAACTCAGTATGCTCTCTCATGTAAAATACAGAAATTCTATATTTAAGAAATCGAAAAAAATCTAAATATTATCTAGGCACCCCAACGTTAAAAAAAAATTGCTCTGAATATATTCTGTCAGAAAAAATATACAATGCCCTTTTCTCATCTGTTTTAAAATATATACACCCACTCAATATGCTGTGTCATGTAAAATACCGAAATTCTAAATTTACGTGAATCAAAAAAATTCTAAATATTATCTAGGCACCCGAAAGTAAAAAGAAAATGGCTCTAAATATACTCTGTTAAAAAAATATACAATGCCTTATTTTACTCTTTTTGGGAGTATATACACCAACTCAGTATGCTCTCTCATGTAAAATACAGAAATTCTAATTTTACGTGAATCGAAAAATATCTAAATATTATCTAGGCACCCCAATGTAAAAAGCAAATTGGCCCTGAAAATAGTCTGTCAGAAAAAATATACAAGGCCCTGTTCTTTTCTGTTTTGGAGTACATACACGAACAAAATATGCTCTCTCATGTAAAATACAGAAATTCAAATTTTACCCGAATCGAAAAATATAAATATTATCTAAGCTCCCCAGTGTTAAAAGCAAAATTTCTCTTAATATAATCTGTGAGAAAAAATATACAATGCCCTTTTCTACTCTTTTTTTTAGTATATACACGAACTGAATATGCTCTCTCATGTAAAATAACGAAATTCTAATTTTACACGAATCGAAATAAATCTAAATAATATCAAGGCACACCAAAGTTAAAAGAAAATGCCTCTGAATATAGTCTGTTAGAAAACATATACAATGCCTTATTCTGCTCTGTTTTGGACTATATATATCAACTCAGTATGCTGTGTCATATAAAATACAGAAATTCTAATTTTACCCGAATCGAAAAAATATAAATATTATCTAGGCTCTCCAACGTTAAAAAAAAATTGCTCTGAATATAATCTGTGAAAAAAAATATACAATGACCTTTTCTACTCTCTTTTGTACTATATACAGCAACTCAATTCGCTCTCTCATGTAAGATACAGAAATTCAAATTTTACACGAATCAAAAAAAATCTAAATAATATCTAGGCCACCCACAGTAAAAAAAAAAGTCTCTGAATATAGTCTGTTAGAAAAAATATACAATGGCTTATTCTACTCTGTTTTGGAGTATATACAACAACTCAGCATGCTCTCTCATGTAAAATACCGAAATTCTAATTTTACGTGAATCCAAAAAAATGTAAATAATATCTTGGTGCCCCAAATGTAAAAGAAAATGGCCCTGAATATACTCTGTTAGTAAACGTATACAATGCCTTATTCTACTTTGTTTTGGAGTATATACACTAACTCAGTATCCTCTCTCATTTAAAATACAAATATTCTAATTTTACACAAATCGAAAAAACTTAAATATAATCTAGGTACCCCAATGTTAAAAAGAAAATTGCTCTGAGTATAATCTGTCAGAAAAAATATGCAATGCCCTACTCTCTGTTTTGTAGTATATACACAATCTCAACTGAATATGCTCTCTCATGTAAAATACAGAAATTCTAATTTTAACCAAATCGAAAAAATCTAATTATCTAGGCTCCCCAATGTTAAAAACAAGATTGCTCTTAATATATTCTCTCAGAGAAAATATACAATGCCGTATTCTACTCTGTTTTGGAGTATATACACCAACTAAATATGCTCTCTCATGTAAAATACCGAAATTCTAAGTTTACGCGTATCGAAGAAAATCTAAATAATATCTAGGCGCCCAAAATGTAAAAGAAAATGGGTATAAATATAGTCTGTCAGAAAAAATATACAATGCCCTATTCTACTCTGTTTTGGAGTATATACACCAACTCCATATGCTCTCTCATGTAAAATACAGAAATATCATATTTAAGCAAATAGAAAAAAATCTAAATAATATCTAGGCACCCCAATGTTAAAAGCAAAATTGCTCTGAATATAGTCTGTCAAAAAAAATATACAATGCCCTAGTCTTACCCTATTTGGAGTATATAAATCAACTCCATATGCTCTCTCATGTAAAATACAAATATTCTATATTTAAGCGAAGTGAAAAAAATTTAATATCATCTAGGCACCCCAATAATAAAAGCAAAATTGCTCTGAATATAATATAATTTGTCATAAAATAAACAATGCCCTTTTCAACTCTGTTTTGGAGTATATACACCAACTCAATATGCTATCTCATGTAAAATACCGAATTTCTAATTTTATGCGAATCCAAGAAAATCTATTTAATATCTAGGCTCTCCAAAGTTAAAAGAAAATGGCTCTGACTATTGTCTGTTAAAAAATATATAAAATGCCTTATTCTACTCTGTTTTGGAGTATATACACCAACTCAGTATGCTCTCCCATGTAAAATACAGAAATTCTAATTTTACCCGAATCGAAAAAATCTAAATATTATCTAGGCACCCCAATGTTAAAAACAAAATTGCTCTGAGTATAATCTGTCAGAAAATATATACAATGCCCTATTTTACTTTTTTCTGGAGTATATACACCAACTCCATATGCTCTCTCATGTAAAATGCAGAAATCCTATATTCAAGCAAATTGAAGAAAATCTAAATATCATCTAGGCACCACCATGTTAAAAGAAAAATTTCTCTGAATATAATCTGTCAGAAAAAATATACAATGCCCCTTTCTACTCTGTTTTGTAGTATATACACAAACTCAATATGCTCTCTCATATAAAATACCGAAATTCTAATTTTACGTGAATCAAAAAAAATCTAAATAATATCTAGGCGACCCAGAGTTAAAACAAAAAGGCTCTGAATATAATCTGTTAGAAAAAATATACAATGCGTTTTCTACTCTGTTATGGAGTATATACACCAACTCAGAATGATCTCTCATATAAAATAAAGAAATTCTACTTTTACCCGAATCAAAAAAAATCTAAATATTATCTCGGCACCCCAATGTTAAAAACAAAACTGCTCTGAGTATAATCTGTCAGAAAAAATATACAATGCCCTATTCTACTCATTTTTGGAGTATAAACACCAACTCCATATGCCCTCTCATGTAAAATACAGAAATTCTATATTTAAGTGAATCGAAAAAAATCCTAAATATTAGCTAGGCACTCCAATGTTAAAAACAAAATTGCTCTGAATATAATCTGTCAGAAAAAATATACAATGCCCTATTCTACTCTGTTTTCGAGTATATACACAAACTCAGTATGGTCTCTCATGTAAAATACCGAAATTCTAATTTTACACGAATCGAAAAAAATCTAAATAATATCTAGGCACTCTAAACTTAAAAGAAAATGGCTGTGAATATAGTCTGTTAGAAAAAATATACAATGCCTTATTCTACTCTCTTTTGGAGTATATACACCAACTCAGTATGCTCTCTCATGTAAAATACAGAAATTCTAATTTTACCCGAATCGGAAAAAATCTAAATATTATCTATGCACCCCAATGTTAAAAGCAAAATTGCTCTGAATATTATCGGTCAGAAAAAATATACAATGCCCTTTTTTACTCTGTTTTGTAGTATATACACAAACTCAATATGCTCTCTCGTGTAAAATACCCAAATTCTATTTTTACGCGAATCGAAAAAAATCTAAATAATATCTAGGCACGCCAATGTTCAAAGCAAAATTGCTCTGAATATAATCTATCAGAAATAATATACAATGCCCTATTGTACTCTGTTTTGGAGTATATACACCAACTCAGTGTGCTTTCTCCTGTAAAATACCGAAATCCTAATTTTACGTGAATCGAAAAAACTCTAAATATTATCTAGGCACCTCAATGATAATAGTAAAATTGCTCTAATTATACTCTGTCAGAAAAAATATATAATGCCCTTTTCTACTTTTTTTTTGAGTATATACAAACTCAATATTCTCTCTCATGTAAAATACCAAAATTCTAATTTTACGTGAATCGAAAAAAATCTAAATCATATCTAGGCGCCCCAAATTTAAAAGAAAATGGCTATGAATATAGTGTGTAAGAAAAAAATATACAATGCCTTATTCTACTCTGTTTTGGAGTATATACACCAACTCTGTGTGCTCTCTCATGTAAAGTACGGAAATTCTACTTTTACCCGAATCGAAAAAAATCTAAATATAATCTTGGCACTCAAATGTTAATAACAAAATTGCTCTAATGTAATCTGTCAGAAAATATATACAATGTCCTATTCTACTCTGTTTTGGAGTATATGAACCAACTGAATATGCTCTCTCATGTAAAATACAGAAATTCTATATTTAAGCAAATCGAAAGAAATCTAAATATTATCTAGGCACCCCAATGTTAAAAGAGAAATTGCTCTGAATATAATCTGTCAGAATAAATATACAATGCCATTTTCTACTCTGTTTTGGAGTGTATACACCAACTGCATATTCTCTCTCATGTAAAATACAGAAATTCTATATTAAAACGAATCGAAAAAAATCTAATTATCTAGAAACCCCAATGTTAAAAGAAAAATTGCTCTGAATATAATCTGTCAGAAAAAATATACAATGCCTTTTTCGACTCTGTTTTGTAGTATATACACCAAATTAATATGGTCTCTCATGTAAAATACCGAAATTCTAATTTTACGCGAATCAAAAAAAATCTAAATAATATCTAGGACCCCAAAGTTAAAAGAAAATGACTCTGAATATAGTCTGTTAGAGAAAATATACAATGCCTTATTCTACTCTATTTTGGAGTATATACACCATCTCAGTATGCTCTCTCATGTAAAATACAGAAATTCTAATTTTACCAGAATCGAAAAAATCTAAATATTATCTAGGAACCCCAATGTTAAAAACAAAATTGCTCTAAATGTGATCTATCAGAAAAAATATACAATGCCCTATTCTACTTCTTTCGGAGTATATACACCAACTCCATATACTCTCTCATGTGAAATACAGAAATTCTAATTTTACCAGAATCGAAAATATCTAAATATTATCTATGCACCTCAATGTTAAAAACAAAATTGCTCTAAAGATAATCTGTCAGAAAAAATATACAATGCCCAATTCTACTGTGTTTTCGAGTATATACACCAACTCAGTATGCTCTCTCATGTAAAATACAGAAATTCTAATTTTACGTTAATGGAAAAAAATCTAAATATTATCTAGGCACCCCAATGTTAAAAGAAAAGTTGCTGTGAATATAATCTGTCAGAAAAAATATACAATGTTCTATTCTACTCTGTTTTGGGGTATATAAACCAACTCCATATGCTCTCTCATGTAAAATACAGAAATTTTTTATTTAAGCGAATCAAAAAAAAAATCTAAATAATATCTAGGCGCTCCAAAGTAAAAAGTAAATGCCTCTGAATATAGTCTGTTAGAAAAAATATACAATGCCTTATTCTACTCTGTTTTGGAGTAAATACACCAACTCAGTATGCTCTCTCATGTAAAATACCGAAATTTGAATTTTAAGTGAATCGAAAAAAATGTAAACATTATCTAGGCACCCTAATGTTAAAAGCAAAGTTGCTGTGAATATAATCTGTCAGAAAAAAATACAATGCCCTTTTCTACTCTGTTGTGTAGTATATACACCAACTCAATATGATCTCTCGTGAGAAATACAAAAATTCTAATTTTACCCGAATCGAAAAAAACTAAATATTATCTAGGCACCCCAATGTTAAAAGCAAAATTGCTCTGATTATAATCTGTCAGAAAAAATATACAATGCCCTTTTCTACTCTCTACTGGAGTATATATACCAACTCAATATGCTCTCTCATGTAAAATAGCCCAATTCTAAATTTACGCGAATCGAAAATAGTCTAAATAATATCTAGACGCTCTAAAGTTAAAAGAAAATGCCTCTGAATATAGTGTGTTAGAAAAAATATACAATGCCTTATTCTACTTTGTTTTGGAGTAAATAAACCAACTCAGTATGCTCTCTCATGTAAAATACAGAAATTCTAATTTTACCAGAATCGAGAGAATCTAAATATTATCTAGGAACCCCAATGTTAAAAACAAAATTGCTCTGAATATAAACTATCAGAAAAAATATACAATGCCCTATTCTACTCTGTTTTTGAGTATATACACCTACTCTACCAGCTCTCTCATGTAAAATACAGAAATTCTATATTTCAGGGAATCAAAAAAAAACTAAATATTTTCTAGGCACCCCAATGTTAATAGCAAAATTTCTCTGAATATTATCTGTCAGAAAAGATATACAACAACCTTTTCTACTATGTTTTGGAGTATATACACCAAATCAATATGCTCTCTCATGTAAAATACCGAACTTCTAATTTCACGTGAATCGAAAAAAATCTAAATATTCTCTAGGCACCCCGATGTTAAAAGCATATTTGCTCTGAATATAATCTGTCAGAAAAAATATAAAATGCCCTTTTCTACTCTGTTTTGTAGTATATACACCAACTCAATATGCTCTCTCATGTAAAATACAGAAATTCAATTTGTACCCGAATTGAAAAAATCTAAATATTACCTAGGCACCCCAATGTTAAAAACAAAATTGCTGTGAATATAATCTGTCAGAAAAACTATACAATGCCTATTCTACTGTTTTCGATTATATACACAAATTCAGTATGCTCTCTCTTGTAAAATAACGAAATTCTGATTTTACGCAAATCGAAAATAATCTAAATAATATCTAGGCGCCCCAAAGTTAAAAGAAAATGGCTCTGAATATAGTTTGTTAGAAAAAATATACAATGCCTTATTCTACTTCCTTTTGATGTATATACACCAACTCAGTACGCTCTCTCATGTAAAATACAGAAATTATAATTTTACCGTAATCGAAAAAAATCTAAATATTATCTAGGCACCCAATGTTAAAAACAAAATTTCTCTGAATATAATCTGTCAGAAAAAATATACAATGACCTATTCTACTCTGTTTTGGAGTATATACACTAACTCCATATGCTCTCTCATGTAAGATTCAGAAATTCAATATTTTACCGAATCGGAAAAAATCTAAATATTATCTAGGCACCCCAATGTTAAAAGCAAAATTGCTCTGAATATTATCTGTCAGGTAAAATATACAATGCCCTTTTTTACTCTGTTTTGTAGTATAAACACAAACTCAATATGTTCTCTCATGTAAAATACCCAAATTCTAAATTTTCTCAAATCCAAAAAAAATCTAAATAATATCTAGGAACCCCACTCTTCAAAGCAAAATTGCTCTGAATATATTCTATCAAAAAAATATACAATTCCCTATTCTACTCTGTTTTGGAGTATATAAAAAAACTCAGAATGCTCTCTCATGTAAAATAAGGAAATACTAATTTTACGTGAATCGAAAAAAATCTAAATATTATCTAGGCACCGCAAGGTTAAAAGTCAAATTGCTCTAAATATACTCTGAAAGAAAAAATATTTAATGCCCTTTTCTACTTTTTTTAAAGTATATACACAAACTCAATAGGCTCTCTCATGTAAAATACGGAAATTCTAATTTTACGCGAATCGAACAAAATCTAAATAATATCTAGGCGCCCGAAATTTAAAAGAAAATGGCTATGAATAAAGTGTGTTAGAAAAAAATATACAATGCCTTATTCTACTCTGTTTTGGAGTATATACACCAACTCAGTATGCTCTCTCTTGTAAAATACAGAAGTTGTATATTTAAGCGAATCGAAAAATATCTAAATATTATCTAGGCACCCCAATGTTAAAAAAAATATTGCTCTTAATATAATCTGTCAGAATAAATATACAATGCCCTATTCTACTCTGTTTTGGAATGTATACACCAACTCCATATGCTCTCTCATGTAAAATACAGAAATTCTATATTAAAGCGAATCGAAAAAAATGTAAATATTATCTAGAAACCCCAATGTGAAAATCAAAATTGCTCTGAATATAACCTGTCATAAGGCAAAACTATCCAGGACATAGGAGTAGGCAAGGACTTCATGAACAAAACACCAAGAGCATTGGCAACAAAAGCCAAAATAGACAAATGGGACCTAATGAAACTCCACAGCTTCTGCACGGCAAAAGAAACAGTCACTAGAGTGGATCGGCAACCAACAGAATGGGAAAAAATTTTCGCAGTCTACCCATCTGACAAAGGGCTGATATCCAGAATTTACAAAGAGCTCAAGCAGATTTACAGGAAAAAAACAAACAAGCCCATTCAAAAGTGGGCAAAGGATATGAACAGACACTTTACGAAAGAAGACATATATGAGGCCAACAATCATATGAAAAAATGCTCATCGTCACTGGTCATCAGAGAGATGCAAATCAAAACCACATTGAGATACCATCTCACGCCAGTTAGAATGGCGATCATTAAAAAATCTGGAGACAACAGATGCTGGAGAGGATGTGGAGAAAAAGGAACACTTTTACACTGTTGGTGGGAGTGTAAATTAGTTCAACCATTGTGGAAGACAGTGTGGCGATTCCTCAAGGCCTTAGAAATAGAAATTCCATTTGACCCAGCAATCCCATTACTGGGTATATATCCAAAAGACTATAAATCGTTCTACTATAAGGACACATGTACACGAATGTTCATTGCAGCACTGTTTACAATAGCAAAGACCTGGAATCAACCCAAATGCCCATTGATAATAGACTGGATTGGAAAAATGTGGCACATATACACCATGGAATATTATGCAGCAATCAGAAATGATGAGTTCGTGTCGTTTGTAGGGACATGGATGAATCTGGAAAACATCATCCTCAGCAAACTGACACAAGAACAGAAAATGAAACACCACATATTCTCACTCATAGGTGGGTGATGAAAAATGAGAACACATGGACACAGAAAGGGGAGTACTAAACACTGGGGTCTATTGGGGGGAAAAGGGGAGGGCCAGTGGGAGGGGGAGGTGGGGAGGGATAGCCTGGGGAGAAATGCCAAATGTGGGTGAAGGGGAGAAGAAAAGCAAAGCACACTGCCATGTGTGTACCTACGCAACTGTCTTGCATGCTCTGCTCATGTACCCCAAAACCTATAATCCAATAAAAAATTTAAAAAAATATATATATATACAATGCCTTTTTCGACTCTGTTTTGTAGTATATACACCAAATTAATATGGTCTCTCATGTAAAATACACAAATTCTAATTTTACCAGAATCGAAAAAATCTAAATAAGATCTAGGCGCCTCAAAAGTAAAAGAAAATGGCTCTGAATATAGTCTGTTAGACAAAATATACAATGCCTTATTCTACTTTATTTTGGAGTATATACCCCAACTGAGTATGCTCTCTGAGGTAAAATACCGAAAAAATAGTTTTACGCTAATCAAAAAAATTCGAAATATTATCTAAGCACGTCAATGTTGAAAACAAAATTGCTCTGAAAATAATCTGTCAGAAAAAATATACACTGCCCTACTCTACTCTGTTTTGGAGTATATACTTTAACTCCATATGCTCTCTCATGTAAAATACAGAAATTATATATTTAAGCGAATCGAAAAAAATCTAAATATTATCTAGGCACCACAATGATAAAAGCAAAATTGCTCTGAATATAATCTGTCAGAAAAAATATACAATGCCCTTTTCTATTCTGTTTTGTAGTATATACACCAACTCAATATGCTCTCTCATGTAAAATACAGAAATTCTTATTTTACCCAAATCGAAAAAATCTAAATAATATCTAGGCACCCCAATGTTAAAAGCAAAATTGCTCTGAATATAATCTGTCAGAAAAAATATTCAATGCCCTTTTCTACTATGTTTTGTAGTATATACCCACACTTAGTATGGTCTCTCATGTAAAATGAAGAAATTCTAATTGTACCCGAATTGAAAAAATCTAAATATTATCTAGGCACCCCAGTGTTAATAGCAAAATTGGTCTGAATATAATCTGTCAGAAAAAATCTACAATGCCTTTTTTTACTCTGTTTTGTAGTACATACACCATCTCAATACTCTCTCTCATGTAAAATACCGAAATTCTAATTTTACACGAATTGAAAAATATCTAATTAATATCTATGCGCCCCAAAGTTAAAAGAAAATGGCTCTGAATATAGTCTGTTACAAATAATATAAAATTCCTTATTCTACTTTGTTTTGGAGTATATACACCAACTCGATATGCTCTCTCTAGTAAAATACAGAAATTCTATATTTACGCGAATCGAAAAAAATCTAAATATTATCTAGGCAACCCAATGTTAAAAGCAAAATTTTTCTGAATATAATCTTTCAGAAAAAATATACAACGCCCTATTCTACTCTGTTTTGGAGTATATACATTAACTCTATATGCTCTCTCATGTAAAAAACAGAAATTCTATATTTAGGCGAATCGAAAAAATTCTAAATATGATCTAGGCACCCTAATGTTAAAAGCAAAATTGCTCTTAATATAATTTGTCAGAAAAAATTTACAATGCCCTATTCTACTCTGTTTTGGAGTATATACACTAACTCACTATTCTATCTCATGTAAAATACCGAAATTCTAATTTACGCGAATGGAAAAATATCTAAATAATATCTAGGCGACCCAAAGTTAAAAGAAAATGGCTCTGAATATACTCTGTTAGAAAAATATACAATGCCTTATTCTTCTCTGTTTTGGAGTATATACACCAACTCAATATGTTATCTTATGTAAAATACAGAAATTCTAATTTAACCGAAATCGAAAAAAATCTAAATATTATCTAGGCACCCCAATGTTAAAAGCAACATTTCTCTGAATATAATCTGTCAGAAAAAATATGCAATGCCTTATTCTACTCTTTTTTGGAGTATATACACAAACTCTATATGCTCTTTCAGGTAAAATATGGAAATTCTAATTATACGCGAATAGAAAAAAATCTAAATAATATCTAGGTGCCCCAAAGTTGTTAATAGAAAATGGCTCTTAATATAGACTGTTAGATAAAATATACAATGCCTTATATTACTCAGTTTTGGTGTATATACACCAACCCTGTATGCTCTCTAAAGTAAAATACTGAAATTCTAATTATACGCTAATCGGAAAAAATCTAAATAATATCTAGGCGCCCCAAAGATAAAGAAAATGGCTCTAAATATATTCTGTTAGAGAAAATATACAATGTCTTATTCTACTTTGTTTTGAAATGTATACACCAACTCCACATGCTGTCTCATGTAAAATACATAAATTGTATATTTAAGCGAATCGAAGAAAATCTAAATATTATCTAGGCACCCCAATATTAAAAGCAAAATTGCTCTGAATATAATCTGTCAGAGAAAATATACAATGCCTTTTCTACTCTGTTTTGTAGTATATACACCAACTTAATATGCTATCTCATGTAAAATACAGAAATTCTAATTATACACGAATCGAAAAAAATCTAAATAATTACTAGGCGCCCAAAAGTTAAAAGAAAATGTCTCTGAATACAGTCTGTTAAAAAAATATACAATGTTTTATACACTGTTTTGGAGTATATACACAAACTTCGTGTACTCTCTCATGTAAAATATAGAAACTCTAATTTTACCAGAATAGTTAAAATCTAAATATTACCTAGGCACCCCTATGTTTAAAACAAAATTGTTCTGAATATAATCTGTCAAAAAAATATACAATGCCAATTTATACTCTGTTTTGGAGTATATACACCAACTCCATATGCTCTCTCATGTAAAATAAAGAAATTATAATTTTAGGCGAATCGAAAAAAATCTAAATAATATCTAGGCACGCCAAAGTTAAAAGAAAATGGCTCTACATGTACTCTTTTCGTAAAAATATACAATGCCTTACTCGACTCTGTTTTGGAGTATATACACCAACTCAGTATGTTCTCTCATGGAAAATACAGAAATTCTAATTTACGTGATTCAAAAAAATCTAAATGTTATCTAGGCACCCGAATGTTAAAAACAAAATTGCTCTGAATAAAATCTGTCAGAAAAAATATACAATGCCCTATTCTACTCTGTTTTGGAGTATATACACCAACTCCATATGCTCTCTCATGTAAAATACAGAAATTCTATATTTAAGCGAATCAAAAATAATCTAAATATTATCTAGGCACCCCAATGTTAAAAAAAAATTGCTCTAAATATAATCTGTCAGATAAAATATACAATGCCCTTTTCTACTCTGTTTTGGAGTATAAACACCAACTCAATATGCTGTCTCATGTAAAATACGGAAATTCTAATTATATGCGAATCGAAAATAATCTATATAATATCTAGGCGCCCCAAAGTTAAAAGAAAATGGCTCTTAATATAGACTGGTAGAAAAAATATACAATGCCTTATTCTACTCTGTTTTGGAGTATGTACACCAACTCAGTATGCTCTCTCATGTAAAATAACGAAATTCTAATTTTACGTGAATCGAAAAAAGTCTAAATAATATCTAGGGGCCCCAAAGTTAAAAGAAAATGGCTCTAAATATAGTCTGTTAGAAAAAGTATACAATGTTTTATACTACTCTGTTTATGAGTATATACACCAACATCGTTTACTCTCTCATGTAAAATACAGAAATTCTAATTTTACCGGAATAGTTAAAATCTAAATATTACCTAGGCACCCCAATGTTTAAAACAAAATTTCTCTGTATATAATCTGTCAGAAAAAATATACAATGCCCTATTCTACTCTGTTTTCGGGTATATACACCAACTCCACATGCTCTCTCATGTAAAAAACAGAAATTCTATATTTAAGCGAATCGAACCAAATCTAAATATTATCTAGGCACCCCAACGTTAAAAGCAAAAGTGCGGTGAATATTTTCGGTCAGAAAGAATATACAATGCCCGTTTCTACTCTGTTTTGTAGTATATACACCAACTCAATATGCTCTCTCATGTAAAATAGAAAAATTCGAATTTTACTCGAATCAAAAAAATATAAATATAATCTAGGCACCACAGTGTTATAAACAAAGTTGCTCTGAATATAATCTGTCAAAAAAAATATACAATGCCAAATTCTACTCTGTTTTGGAATATCTACACCAACTCAGTATACTCTCTCATGTAAAACACTGAAATTCTAATTTTACGTGAATCGAAAAAAATCTAAATATTATCTAGGCACCCCAATGTTAAAAGCAAAATTGCTCTGAATATAATCTGTCATAAAAAATATACAATGCCCTTTTCTACTCTGTTTTGGAGTATATACACCAACTCAATATGTTCTCTCATGTAAAATACTGAAATTCTAATTTTACGTGAATCGAAAAAAATCTAAATATTATCTAGGCACCCCAATGTTAAAAGCAAAATTGCTCTGAATATAATCTGTCATAAAAAATATACAATGCCCTTTTCTACTCTGTTTTGGAGTATATACACCAACTCAATATGTTCTCTCATGTAAAATACCGAAATTCTAATTTTACGTGAATCGAAAAAAATCTACATAATAACCTGGCGACCCAAAGTTAAAAGAAAATGGCTCTGAATATAGTCTGTTAGAACAAATATACAATGCCATATTCTACTATGTTTTGGAGTATATACACCAACTCAATATGCTCTGTCATGTAAAATACAGAAATTCTAATTTTACCCGAATCGAAAATATCTAAATATTATCTAGGCACCCCAATGTTAAGAACAAAATTGCTCTGAATATAATCTATAATCTGTTAGAAAAAATATACAATGCCCGATTCTTCTCTGTTTTAAGGTATACACCAACTCCATATGCTCTCTCATGTAAAATACAGAAATTCTATATTTAAGAGACTTGAGAAAAATCTAAATATTATCTAGGCACCCCTATGTTAAAAACAAAATTGCTCTAAATATAATCTGTCAGAAAAAATATACAATGCCCTTTTCTACTCTGTTTTGTAGTATACACTAACTCAATATGCTCTTTCATGTAAAATACGGAAATTCTAATTATACGTGAATCGAAAAAAGTCTAAATAATATCTAGGCGCCCCAAAGTTAATAGAAAATGGCTCTTAATATAGACTGTTAGATAAAATATACAATGCCTTATATTACTCTGTTTTGGGTATATACACCAACTCAGTATGCTCTCTAATGTAAAATAACAAAATTCTAATTATACGCGAATCAGAAAACATCTAAATAATATCTAGGCGCCCCAAAGATAAAGAAAATGGCTCTAAATATAGTGTGTTAGAGAAAATATACAATGTCTTATTCTACTTTGTTTTGGAATATACACACCAACTCCCCATGCTGTCTCATGTAAAATACATAAATTGTACATTTAAGCGAATCGAAGAAAATCTAAATATTATCTAGGCACCCCAATGTTAAAAGCAAAATTGCTCTGAATATAGTCTGTCAGAGAAAATACACAATGCTCTTTTCTACTCTGTTTTGGAGTATATACACCAACTCCATATGCTCTCTCATGTAAAATACCGAAATTATAAATTTAGGTGATTCGAAAAAAATCTAAATATTATCTAGGCACCCCAAAGTTAAAAGAAAATGGCTCTTCATGTACTCTGTTAGTGAAAATATACAATGCCTTATTCCACTCTGTTTTGGAGTATATACACCAAGTCACAATGTTCTCTCATGGAAAATACAGAAATTATAATTTACATGAAACAAAAAAATCTAAATGTTATCTAGGCACCCGAAAATTAAAAACAAAATTGCTCTGAATAAAATCTGTCAGAAAAAATATACAATGCCCTATTCTACTCTGTTTTGGAGTATATACACCAATTCCATATGCTCTCTCATGTAAAATACATAAATTCAATGTTTAAGCGAATCGAAAGAAATCTAAATATTATCCAGGCACCCCAATGTTAAAAACAAAATTGCTGTAAATATAATCTGTCAGATAAAATATACAATGCCCTTTTCTACTCTGTTTTGGAGTATATACACCAACTCAATATGCTGTCTCATGTAAAATATGGAAAATCAAATTATATGCGAATCAAAAATAATCTATATAATATCTAGGCACCCCAAAGTTAAAAGAAAATGGTTCTTAATATAGACTGGTAAAAAAAATATACAATGCATTATTCTACTCTGTTTTGGAGTATATACACCAACTCTGTATGCTCTCTCATATAAAATACCGAAATTCTAATTTTATCCGAATCGAAAAAATCTAAATATTATCTAGGAAACTCAATGTTAAAAACAAAATTGCTCTGAATATAATCTGTCAGAAAAAATATACAATGCCTGATTCTTCTCTGTTTTGGAGTATACACCAACTCCATATTCTCTCTCATGTAAAATACAGAAATTCTATATTGAAGCGACTCGAAAAAAATCTAAATATTATCTAGGCACCCCTATGTTAAAAACAAAATTTCTCTGAATATAATCTGTCAGAAAAAATATACAATGCCCTTTTCTACTTTTTTTTGTAGTATATACACCAACTCAATATGCTCTCTCATGTAAAATAAAGAAATTCTAAATTTACGTGAATCGAAAAAAATCTAAATATTATGTAGGCACCCCAATGTTAAAAGCAAAATTGCTCTGAATATAATCTGTCAGAAAATGTATACAGTGCCTTTTTCTACTTTGTTTTGGAGTATATGCACCAACTCAATATGCTCTTTCATTTAAAATACAGAAATTCTAATTATACGCGAATCGAAAGAAATCTAAATATTATCTAGGTGCCCCAAAGTCAATAGAAAATGGCTCTTAATATAGACTGTTAGAAAAAATATACAATGCCTTATATTACTCTGTTTTGGAGTATATAGACCAACTCAGTATGCTCGCTTATGTAAAATACCGAAATTTTAATTTTACGAGAATCAAAAAAAATCTGAATAATATTTAGGCGCCCCAATGTTAAAAGAAAATGGCTCTGAATATAGTCTGTTAGAGAAAATATACAATGTCTTATTGTACTTTGTTTTGCAGTATATACACCAACTCAGTATGCTCTATCATGTAAAATACAGAAATTCTAATTTTACCCAAATCGAAAAAATCTAAATATTATCTAGGCACCCCAATGTTAAAAACAAAATTGCTGTAAATATAATCTGTCAGATAAAATATACAATGCCCTATTCTAGTCTGTTTTGGAGTATATACACCAACTCAATATGCTCTCTCATGTAAAATACAGGAATTCTATCGTTAAGCAAATCTAAAATATCTAAATATTAACAAGGCACCCCAATGTTAAAAACAAAATCGCTCTGAATATAATTTGTAAGAAAAAATATACAATGCCCTTTTCTACTCTATTTTGGAGTATATACACCAACTCCATATGCTCTCTCATGTAAAATACAGAAATTCTATATTTAAACGAATCGAAAAAAATCTAAATATTATCTAAGCACCCCAATGTAAACAACAAAATTGCTCTGAATATAATCTGTCAGAAAATATATACAATGCCTTATTCTACTCTTTTTTGGAGTATATACACCAACTCCATTTGCTCTCTCATGTCAAATACAGAAATTCTATATTTAAGAGAATCAAAAAAACTCTAAATATTATCTAGGCACCCCAACGTTAAAAACAAAATTGCTCTGAGTATAATCTGTCAGAAAAAATATCCAATGCCCTATTATACTCTGTTTTGGAGTATATACACCACCTCCATATGCTCTCTCATATAAATAGAGAAATTCTATATTTAAGCAAATTGAAAAAAGTCTAAACATTATCTAGGCACCCCTATGTTAAAAGCAAAATTGCTCTGAATATAATCTGTCAGAAAAAATATACAATGCCCTTTTCTACTCTATTTTGGAGTATATACACCAATTCCATATGCTCTCTCATGTAAAATGCAGAAATTCTACTTTTAAGTGAATCGAAAAAAATATAAAAAATATCTAGGCACTGTAAAGTTAAAAGAAAATGGCTCTGAATAATATGTTAGAAAAAATATACAATGCCTTATTCTACTATATTTTGGAGTATATACACCAACTCACTATGGTCTCTCGTGTAAAATACAGAAACTAATATTACCCGAATCGAAAAAATCTAAATATTATCAAGGCACCCCTATGTTAAAAACAAAATTTCTCTGCATATAAACTCTCAGAAAAAATATACAATGCCTTATTCTACTCTTTTTTTGAGTTTATCCACCAACTCTACATGCTCTCTAATGAAAAATACAGAAATTCTATATTTAAGCAAATCAAAAAAAATCTAAATAATATCTAAGTGCTCCAAAGTTAAAGGAAAATGGCTCTGAATATAGTATGTTAGAAAAAATATGCAATACCTTATTCTACTATGTTTTGGAGTATATACACCAACTCAGTATGCTCTCTCGTGTAAAATAGAGATATTCTAATTTTACCCGAATCTAAAAAATCTAAATATTATCAAGGCACCCCAATGTTAAAAACAAAATTGCTCTGGATATAAACTCTTAGAGAAAATATACAATGCCCTATTCTACTCTGTTTTGAGTATATACACCAACTCTACATGCTCACTCATGTAAACTACAGAAATTCTATATTTAAGCAAATAGCAAAAAATCTAAATATTATCTAGGCACCCTAATGTTAAAAGCAAAATTGCTCTCAATATAATCTGTCAGAAAAAATATACAATGCCCTCTTCTACTCTGTTTTGGAGTATATACACCAACTCAGTATGCTCTCTCATGTAAAATACCGAAATTCTAATTTTACGTGAATCAAAAAATATCTAAATATTATCTAGGCACCCAATGTCTAAAGCAAAATTGCTCTTAATATAATCTGTCTGACAAAATATACAATGTTTTTGTCTACTTTGTTTTGGAGTGTATACAGCAACTCAGTATGCTCTCTCATGTAAAATACCGAAATTCTTATTTTATGCGAATTGAAAAAAATCTAAATAATATTTAGGCACCACAATGATAAAAAAAAATTGCTCTGAATATAATTTGTCAGAAAAAATATGCAATGCCCTATTCTACTGTGATTTGGAATATATAAAACAACTCCATATGCTCTCTCATATAAAATACAGGAATTCTATATTTAAGTGAATCAAAAACAATCTAAATATTATCTAGGCACCCTAATGTTGAAAACAAAATTACTCTGAATATAATCTGTCAGAAAATATATACAATGCCCTATTCACGCTATTTTGTAATATATACACCAACTCCATATGCTGTCTTATGTAAAATACAGAAATTCTAATTTTAGGAGAATCGAAATAATCTAAATATTATCTAGGCACCCCAATGTTAAAAACAAAAATTCTCTGAATACAATAAGTCAGAAAGAATATACAATGCCCTATTCAACTCTGTTTAGGAGTATATACACAAACTCAATACTCTCTCTTATGTAAAATAACGAAATTCTAATTTTACGCGAATCGAAACAAATCTGAATAATAACAAGGCGTTCCAAAGTTAAAAGAAAATGGGTCTGAATATAGTCTGTTAGAGAAAATATACAATGCCTTATTCTACTCTGTTTTGGAGTATATACACCAGTTCACTATGCTCTCTCATTTAAAATACCAAAATTCTATATTTAAGCAAATCGAAAAAAATCTAAATATTATCTAGGCACCCCAATGTTAAAAGCAAAATTGCTCTGAATATAGTCTTTCAGAAAAAAATGTACAATGCCATTTTCTACTCTGTTTTGTAGTATATACATCAACTCAATATGCTCTCTTATGTAAAATACAGAAATTCTAATTTTACCCGAAGTGAAAAAATCTAAATATAATCTAGGCACCCCTATGTGAAAAAAAAATTGCGTTGAATATAATCTGTCATAAAAAACATAGAATGCCCTATTCTACTCTGTTTTGGAGTATATACACCAACTCCATATGCTCTCTCATGTAAAATACAGAAATTCTATATTTAAGCTAATTGAAAAAAATCTAAATATTATCTAGGCACCACAATGTTAAAAGCAAAATTTCTCTGAATATAATCTGTCAGAAAAAATATACAATGCCCTAATCTACTCTGTTTTGAAGTATATACACCAACTACATATGCTCTCTCATGTAAAATATAAAAATTCTGTATTTAAGTGAATGGAAAAAAATCTAAAAATTATCTAGCACCCCAATGTTAAAAGCAAAATTTCTCGGAATATAATCTGTCAGAAAAAATATACAATGTCCTTTTCTACTTTGTTTTGGAGTATATACACCAACTCAATATGCTCTCTCATGTAAAATACCGTAATTCTAATTTTACACGAATTGAAATAATATCTAGGCGCCCAAAAGATAAAGGAAAATTGCTCTGAATATAGTCTGTTAGAAAAAATATACAATGCCTTATTCTACTCTGTTTTGGAGTGTATACACCAATTCAGTATGCTCTCTCATGTAAAATACAGAAATTCTAATTTTACCCGAATCGAAAAAATCTAAATATTTTCTAGACACCCCAAAGTTAAAAACAAAATTGCTCTGAATATAGTCTATCAGAAAAAATATACAATGTCCATTCCTACTCTGTTTTGGAGTATGTACACCAACTCAAAATGCTGTCTCATGTAAAATATTGAAATTCTAATTATACACGAATCGAAAGAAATCTAAAGAATATCTAGGCACCCCAAAGTTAAAAGAAAATGGCTCTGAATATAGCCTGTTAGAAAAAATATACAATGCCTTATTCTACTCTGTTTTAAAGTATATACACCAACTCACTCTGCTCTCTCATGTAAAATATCAAATTCTAATTATGCCCAAATCAAAAAAATCTAAATATTATCTAGGCACCCCAATGTTAAAAACAAAATTGCACTGAATATAATCTGTCAGAAAAAATATACAATGCCCTATTCTACTCTGTTTTGGAGTATATACACGAACTCCATATGGTCTCTAATAGAAACTACATAAATTCTATGTTTAAGCGAATCGAAAAAAATCTAAATATTATCTAGGCATCCCTATGTTAAAAGCAAAATTGCCTAGAATATAATCAGTTAGAAAAAATATACAATGCCGTTTTTTACTCTGTTTTGGAGTATATACACAAACTCAATATGCTCTCTCATGTAAAATACCGACATTCTAATTTTACGTGAATCGAAAAAAATCTAAATTATATCCAGGGGGCTTAAAGTTAAAAGAGAATGGCTCTGAATATACTCTGTTAAATAAATTATACAATGCCTTATTCTACACTTATTTGGAGTATATACACCAACTCAGTATGCTCTCTTATGTAAAATACCAAAATTCTAATTTTATGTGAATCAAAAAAAATCTACATATTATCTAGGCACCCGAATGTTAAAAGCAAAATTTCTCTGAATATAATCTTTCATAAAAAATATAAAATGACCTAATCTAGTCTGTTTTGGAGTATATACACCAACTCAATATGTTCTCTCATGTAAATTACCGAAATTCTAATTTTACGCGAATCGAAAAAAATCTAAAGAATATCTATGCGCCCCAAAGTTAAAAGAAAATGGCTCTGAATATAGTCTGTTATAAAAAATATACAATGCCTTATTCTACTCTGTTTTGAAGTATATACACCAACTCAGTATGCTCTCTCATGTAAAATACAGAAATTCTAATTTTTCCAGAATCGAAAAAATCTAAATATTATCTAGGCACCCCAAAGTTGAAAAAAAAATTTCTCATAATATAATCTGTCAGAAAAAATATACAATGCCCTATTCTACTTCGTTTTAAAGTATATACACCAACTCCATATGCTCTCTCATGTAAAATACAGAAATTCTATATTTAAGCGAATCGAAAATAATCTAAATATTATCTAGGCACCCCAATGTTAAAGGCAAAGTTGCTCTGAATATAATCTGTCAGAGAAAATATACCATGCCCTTTTCTACTTTGTTTTGTAGAATATACACCAACTCAATAAACTCTCTCATGTAAAATACCGAAATTCAAATTTTATGCTAATAAAGAAAATCTGAATAATAACTAGGCACGCCGAAGTTTAAGGAAAATGGCTCTGAATATAGTCTATTAGAAAAAATATACAATGTTTTATTCTAATTTGTTTTGGAGTATATACACCAACTCAGTATGCTCTCTCATGTAAAATACAGAAATTAGATATTTAAGCGAATCGAAAAAAATCTAAATATTATCTATGCACCAAAATGTTAAAATCAAAACTGCTCTGAATAGAATCTGTCAGAAAAGATATACAGTGCCCTTTTCTACTCTGTTTTAAAGTATATACACCAACTCCATATGCTCCCTCATGTAAAATACCAAAATTCTAATTTTACACGAATCGAAAAAAATCTAAATAATTTCTAGGCGCCCCAAAGTTAAAAGAAAATGGCTCTGAATATAGTCTGTTAGAAAAAATATACAATGCCATATTCTACTCTGTTTTGGAGAATATACACCAACTCCATATGCTCTCTCATGTAAAATAGAAAAATTCTATATTTAAGCGATTCAAAGAAAATATAAGTATAATCTAGGCACCCCAATGTTAAAAGGAAAATTGCTCTGAATATAATCTGTCAGATAAAATATACAATGCCCTTTTCTACTCTGTTTTGGAATATATACACCAACTAAGTATGCTCTCCCATGTAAAATACTGAAATTCTAATTTTACGTGAATCGAAAAAAATCTAAGTATTATCTAGGCAGCCCAATGTTAAAAGTAAAATTGCTCTGAATATAATCTGTCAATAAAAATATACAATGCCCTATTCTACTCTGTTTTGGAGTATATTCACCAACTCCATATGCTCTCTCATGTAAAACACCGATATTCTAATTTTACGCGAATCGAAAAAATCTTAATCATATGTAGGCACGCCAAAGTTAAAAGAAAATGGCTCTGAATATAGTCTATTAGAAAAAATATACAATGTTTTATTCTACTCTGTTTTGGAATATATGCATCCACTGAGTATGTTCTCTCATAGAAAATACGGAAATTCTAATTTTACGTGAATCGAAACAAATCTCAATATTATCTAGGCACACCAATGTTAAAAGCAAAATTGCTCTGAATATAATCTGTCAGACAAAATATACAATGCTCTTTTCTACTCTGTTGTGGAGTATAAACTCCAAGACAATATGCTCTCTCATGTATAATACCGAAATTCTAATTTTACGCAAATCGAAAAATATCTAATTAATATCTAGTCCCCCCCAAGATAAAAGAAAATGGCTCTGAATATATTCTGTTAGAAAAAATATACAATGCCCTATTCTACTCTGTTTTGGAGTATATACACCAACTTAGTAGTCTCTCTCATGTAAAATACCAAAATTCTAATTTTACGTGAATCGAAAAACATCTAACTATTTTCTAGGCACCCCAATGTTAAAAACAAGATTGCTATGAATATAATCTGTCATAAAAAATATACAATGCCCTATTCTACTCTGTTTTGGAGTATTACACCAACTCCATATTGTCTGTCATGTAAAATACAGAAATTCTGTATTTAAGCGAATCGAAAAAATCTAAATATTATCTACGCACCCCAATGTTAAAAGCAAAATTGCTCTGAATATAATCTGTCAGAAAAAATATACAATGCCATTTTCTACTTTGTTTTAGAGTATATACACAAAGTCAATATGCTCTCTTACGTAAAATACCGAAATTCTAATTGTACGTGAATCGAAAATAATCTAAATAATATCACGGCGTCCCTAAGATAAAAGAAAATGGCTCTGAATATATTCTGTTACAAAAAATATACAATACCTTATTCTACTCTGTTTTGGAGTATATACACCAACTCATTAGGCTCTCTCATGTAAAATACAGAAATTCTAATTTTATGTCAATCGAAAAAAATCTAAATATTATCTAGTCACTCCAATGTTTAAAGCAAAATTTCTCTGAATATAATCTGTAAGACAAAATATACAATGCCCTTTTGTACTCTGTTGTGGAGTATATACACCAAGTCTATATGCTCTCTCATGTAAAATACCGAAATTCTAATTTTACGTGAATCGAAAAATATCTAAATAATATCTAGGCGCCCCAAAGATAAAAGAAATTGGCTCTGAATATATTCTGTTTGAAAAAATATACAATGCCCTATTCTACTCTGTTATGGAGTATATACAGCAACTCAGGAGTCTCTCCCATGTAAAACACCGAAATTCAAATTTTACATGAATCGAAAATAATCTAAATAATATCACGGCATCCCTAAGATAAAAGAAAATGGCTCTGAATATATTCTGTTAGAAAAAATATACAATGACTTATTCTACTCTGTTTTGGACTATATACACGAACTCAGTATGCTCTCTCATGTAAAATACCGAAATTCTAATTTTACACGAATCGAAAAAATCTAAATATTCTCTAGGCACCCCAATGTAAAAAACAAAATTGCTCTGAATATAATCTGTCATAAAAAATATACAATGCGCATTTGTACTCTGTTTTATAATATATACACCAACTACGTATGCTCTCTCTTGTAAAATACAGAAATTCTAAATTTACGTGAATCGAAAAAAATCTAAATATTACCTAGGCATCCCAATGTTAAAAGCAAAATTGCTCTGAATATAATCTTTCAGAAAAAATATACAATGCCCATTTCTACTCTGGTTCGGAGTATATACACCAACTCAATATGCTCTCTCATGTAAAATACCGAAATTCCAATTTTACGTGAATCGAAAAAAATCTGAATAGTATTGTGGCGCCCCAAAGTTAAAAGAAAACGTCTCTGAATATAGACTGTTAGAAAAAAAATACAATGCCTTATTCTACTCTGTTTTATATATATAAACCAACTAAATATGCTCTCTCATGTAAAATGACGAGATTCTAATTTTACCCGAATCAAAAATATCTAAATATTATCTAGGCACCCAAATGTTAAAAACAAAATTGCTCTGAATATAATCTGTCAGAAAAAATATACAATGTTCTTTCCTACTCTGTTTAAAAGTATATACACCAACTCAGTATGCACTCTCATGTATAATACCGAAATTCTAAATTTACGTGAATCGAAAAAAATCAAAATATTATCTAGGCACTCCAATGTTAAAAGCAAAATGGCTCTGAATATAATCTGTCAGAAAAGATATACAGTGCCCTATTGTACTCTGTTTTGGAGTATAAACACCAACTCCATATGCCATCACATTTAAAATAGAGAAATTCCATATTTAAGTGAATCGAATAAAATCTATATATTTCTAGGCACCCCAATATTAAAAGCAAACTTGCTCTGAATATAACCTGACAGAAAAAGTATACAATGCCCTTTTCTACTTTGTTTTGTAGTATATACACCACCTCATTATGCTCTCTCATGTAAAATACCAAAATTCTAATATTACCCATATCGAAAAAAATCTAAATAATATCTAGTGGCCCCGAAGTTAAAAGAAAATGACTCTGAATATAGTCTGTTATAAAAAATATACAATGCCTTATTCTACTCTGTTATGGAGTATATACACCAACTCAGTATGCTCTCTCATGTAAAATAGCAAAAGTATAATTTTACGCGAATCGACAAAAAGCTAAATAATATCTAGTGGCCCCAAAGTTAAAAAAAATTGCTCTGAATATAGTCTGTTAGAAAAAATATACAATGCCTTATTCTACTGTGTTTTGGAGTATATACACAAACTCCATATGCTCTCCCATGTAAAATACCGAAATTCTAATTTTACCCGAATCGAAAAAATCTAAATATTATCTAGGCACCCCAATGTTAAAAACAAAATTGCTCTTAATATAATCTGTCAGAAAAAATATACAATGCCCTTTTCTACTCTGTTTTGGAGTATATACACCAACTCCACATACTCTCTCATATAAAATACAGAAATTCTATATTTAAGCGAATTGAAAAAATCTAAATATTATCTAGGCACCCCAATGTTAAAGCACAATTTCTCTGAATATAATCTGTCAGAAAAAATATACAATGCCCTTTTCTCCTCTGTTTTCTAGTATATAAACCCACTCAATATGCTCTCTCATTGAAAATACAGAAATTCTAATTTTACCCGAATCGAAAAAATCTAAATATTATCTAGGCACCCGAATGTTAAAAACAAAATTGCTCTGAATATAATCTGTCAGAAGAAATAAAAACTGCCCTATTCTACTCTGTTTCGGAGAATATACACCAACTCAGTATGCTCTCTCATTTAAAATACCGAAATTCTAATTTTACGTGAATTGAAAAAAATCTAAATATTATCTAGGCACCTTAATATTAAAAACAAAATTGCTCTGAATATAATGAGTCAGATAAAATATACAATGCCCTATTCTACTCTGTTTTGGAGTATATACACCAACTCTATATGCTCTCTCATGTAAAATCCAGAAATTCTATATTTAAGCGAATAGAAGAAAATCTAAATGTTATCTAGTCACCCCAATGTTAAAAGCAAAATTGCTCTGAATATAATCTTTAAGAAAAAATATAAAATTTTTTTTTCTACTCTGTTTTGTAGTATATACACCAACTCAATATGCTCTCTCATCTAAAATACAGAAATTCTAATTTTACGCGAATCGAAAAATATCTAAATATTATATAGGCACCTTAATGTTAAATGCAAAATTGATGTGAATATAATCCTTCAGAAAAAATATACAATGCCCTTGTCTACACTGTTCGGAGTATATACACCAACTCAATATGCTCTTTCATGTAAAATACCGAAATCTTGATTTTATGCAAATCGAAAAAAATCTAAATAATATCAAGGTGCACGAAAGTTAAAAAAATGGCTGTGAATATAGTCTGTTAGAAGAAAATACAATGCCTTATTCTACTCTGTTTTGGAGTATATACACCAACTCCATATGCTCTCTCATGTAAAATACAGAAATTCTATATTTAAGAGAATAGAAAAATATCTAAATATTATCTAGGCACCCCAATGTTAAAAGCAAAATTGCTCCTAATATAATCTGTCAGAAAAAATATACAATGCCCTATTCTAATCTTTTTTCGATTATATACACCAACTCAATATGCTCTCTCATATAAAATAACGAAATTCTACTTTTACGCGAATCGAAAAAAATCTAAATAATATCTAGGCGCCCCAAACTTAAAAGAATATGGCTCTGAATATATTCTGTTAGAAAAACTGTACAGTGCCTTATTCTGCTCTCTTTTAAAGTATATACACAAACTCAGTATGCTCTCTCATGTAAAATACCGAAATTCTAATTTTACGTGAATCAAAAAAAATCTAAATATTATCTAGGCACCCCAATATTAAAGCAAAATTGCTCTGAATATAAACTGTCAGAAAACATATACAATACCCATTTCTACTCTGTTTTGAAGTATATACACCAACTCAGTATGCTCTCTCATGTAAAATACAGAAATTCTATATTAAAGCGAATCGAAAAAAATCTAAATATTATCTAGGCACCCCAACGTTAAAAGCAAAATTGCTCTGAATATAATCTGTCAGAAAAAATATACAATGCCCTTTTCTACTGTGTTTGGGAGTATATAGACCAACTCCATATGCTCTCTCATATA
Organism: Callithrix jacchus; assembly: GCF_049354715.1. Classification (NCBI taxonomy): domain Eukaryota; kingdom Metazoa; phylum Chordata; class Mammalia; order Primates; family Cebidae; genus Callithrix; species Callithrix jacchus. Next base: position 1,667,634 of record NC_133510.1, read on the forward strand.
AAATACAGAAATTTTATATTTAAGCGAATCGAAAAAAATCTAAATATTATCTAGGCACCCCAATGTTAAAGGAAAATTGCTCTGAATATAACCTGTCAGAAAAAATATATAATGCCGTTTTCTACTTTGGTTTGTAGTATATATACCAACTCAATATGCTCTCTCACGTAAAATACCGAAATTCTAATTTTACCCGAATCGAAAAAATCTAAATATTATCTAGTCACCCCAAGGATAAAAACAAAATTGTTCTGAAAATAATCTGTCAGAAAAAACATACAATGCCTATTCTACTCTGTTTTGGAGTATATACACCAACTCAGTAGGCTCTCTCATGTAAAATACCGAAACTCTAAATTTACGTGAATAGAAAAAAATCTAAATATTATCTCGGCACCCCAATGTTAAAAACATAATTCCTCTAAATATAATCCTTCAGAGAAAATATACAATTCCATATTTTACTCTGTTTTGGATTATATACAGCAACTCCATATGCTCTCTCTTGTAAAATCCAGAAATTCTATATTTAAGCGAATCGAAAGAAGTCTAAATATTATCTAGGCGCCCCAAAGTAAAAAGATAATGGCTCTGAATATAATCTGTCAGAAAAAATATACAATGCCCTTTTCTACTCTGTTTTTGAGTATATACACCAAATCTACCTTCTATCTCATGTAAAATAAAGTAATTCTATATTTAATCGAATCGAAAATAATTTAAATATTATCTCGGCACCCCAAAGTTAAAAGCAAACTTTCTCTGAGTATAATTTTCAAGAAAAAATATACAATGCCGTTTTCTACTCTGTTTTGGGGTGTATACACCAAATCAATATGCTCTCTCATGTAAAATACCAAAATTCTAATTTTACACGAATCGAAATAAATCTAAATATTATCTAGGTGCCCCAAAGTAAAAAGATAATGGCTCTGAATATAGTCTGTTAGAAAAAATATAAAATGCCTGATTCTACTATGTTTTGGAGTATATACACAAACACAGTATGTTCTCTCGTGTAAAATACAGAAATACTAATTTTACCCGAATCGAAAAAATATAATTATTATCTAGGCACCGCAATGTTACAAACAAAATTGCTCTGAATACAATCTCTCAGAAAAAATATACAATGCCCAATTCTACTCTGTTTTTGAGTATATACACCAAATCTACCTGCTCTCTCATGTAAAATAGAGAAATTCTATATTTAAGCGAATCGAAAAAAATCTAAATGTTATCTAGGCACCCCAGTGTTAAAAGCAAAATTGCTCTGAATATAAGCTGTCAGAAAAAATATACAATGCCCTATTCTATTCTGTTTTAGAGTATGTACACCAACTCAATAAGTTCTCTCATGTAAAATACCAAAATTCTAATTTTACGCGAATCGAAAAAAATCTGAATAATATGTAAGCGCCTCAAACTTAATAGAAATTAGCTCTGAATATAGTCTGTTAGAAAAAATATACAATGCCCTATTCTACTTTGTTTTGGAGTATATACACCAACTCAGTATGCTCTTTCATGTGAAATACAGAAATTCTAATTTTACGTGAATCGAAAAAAATCTAAATATTATATAGGCACCACAATGTTAAAAGCAATATTGCTATGAATATAATCTGTCAGAAAAAATATTCAATGCCCGATTCTACTCTGTTTTGGAGTATATACACCAACTCCATATGCTCTCTTAAGTAAAATACAGAAATTCTAAATTTAAGCGAATCGAAAAATATCTAATTATTATCTAGGCACCCCAATGTTAGGAGCAAAATTGCTCTGAATATAATCTGTCAGAGAAAATACACAATGCCATTTTCTACTCTGTTTTGTATTATATATACCAACTCAGTATGCTCTTTCATGTAAAACACAGAAATTATATATTTAAGCGAATTGAAAAAAATTTAAATATTATCTAGGCACCCGAATGTTAAAAGCAAAACTCCTCTGAATATAATCTGTCAGAAAAAAATACAATGCCCTATTCTACTCTGTATTGGAGTATATACACCAACTCAGTATTCTCTCTCATGTAAAATACCGAAATTGTAATTTTACGCGAATCGAAAAAAATCTAAATAATATCTAGGCGCCCCAAACTTAAAAGAAAATGGCTCTGAATATAGTATGTTAGAGAAAATATACAATGCCCTATTCTACTCTGTTTTGGAGTATATAGAGCAACTCAGTATGCTCTCTCATATAAAATACCGAAATTCTAATTTCACGTGAATCGAAAAAAATCTAAATATTATCTAGGCACCCGAATGTTAAAAGAAAATTGCTCTGCATATAATGTGTCAGAAAAAATAAACAATGCCCTTTTCTACTCTGTTTTGTAGTATATACACCAACTCAATTTGGTCTCCCATGTAAATACAGAAATTCTCTATTTAAGCGAATCGAAAAAAAATTTAAATATTATCTAGGCACCGCAATGTTAAGAACAAAATTGCTCTGAATATAATCTGTCAGAAAAAATATACAATGCCCTATTCTACTCTGTTCTGGAGTATATACACCAACTTTATATGCTCTCTCATGTAAAATACAGAAACTCCATATTTAAGTGAATTGAAAAAAATCTAAATATTATCTAGGGACCACAATGTTAAAAGCAACATTGCTCTGAATATAGTCTGTCAGAAAAAATATACAATGCTTTTTTCTACTCTGTTTTGTACTATATACACCAACTCAATATGCTCTCTTATGTAAAATACTGAAATTCTAATTCTACCCGAATCGAAAAAATCTAAATATTATCTAGGCAACGGAATGTAAAAAGCAACATTGCTCAGAATATAATCGGTCAGAAAATATATACAATGCCCCATTCTACTCTGTTTTGGAGTATATACACCAACTTAATATGCTCTCTGATGTAAAATACAGAAATCCTATTTAAGCATATTGAAAAAAATCAAAATATTATCTAGGCACCCCTTGTTAAAAACAAAATTGCTCTGAATATAATCTGTCAGAAAAAATATACAATATCCTATTCTACTCCGTTTTGGAGTATATACACCAACTCCATATGCTCTCTCATGTAAAATACAGAAATCCTATATTTAAGCGAATCGAATAATATCTAAATATTATCTAGGCACCCCAATGTTAAAAGCAAATTTGCTCTGAATACAATCTGTCATAAAAAATATAAGATGCCCTTTTCTACTCTGTTCTGTAGTACATACACCAACTCAATATGCTCTCTCATGTAAAACACCAAATTCTAATTTTATGCGAATCGAAAAAAAATCTAAATAATATTGAGGCACCCCAAAGTTAAAAGAAAATGGCTCTGAATGTAGTCTGTTTTAAAAAATATACAATGCCTTATTATACTGTGTTTTGGAGTATATACACCAACTCAGTGTGCTCTCTCATGTAAAATAAAGAAATTCTAATTTTAAACGAATCTAAAAAATCTAAATATTATCTAGGCAACCCAATGTTAAAAACAAAATTGCCCTGAATATAATCTGTCAGAAAAAATATACAATGCCGTATTCTACTCTATTTTGGAGTATATAAACCAACTCCATATGCTCTGTCATGTAAAATACAGAAATTCTACATTTATGCGAATCGAAATAAATCTAAATATTATGTAGGCACTCCAATGTTAAAAACAAAATTGCTCTGAATATAATCTGTCAGAAAAAATATGCAATGCCCTATTCTACTCTGTTTTGGTGTATATACACCAACTCAATATGCTCTCTCATGTAAAATACAGTAATTATAATTTTACGAAAATCGAAAAAATCTAAATATTATCGAGGCACACCAATGTTAAAAACAAAATTGCTCTGAATATAATCTGTCAAAAAAATATATAATGACCTATTGTACTCGGTTTTGGAGTATATACACCAATTCAGTATATTCTCTCATGTAAACAGAAATTCTAATTTTACTTGAACCAAAAGAAATCTAAATATTAACTACGGACCCCAATGTTGAAAGCATAATTGCTCTGAATATAATCTGCCAGAAAAAACATAGAATGCGTTTTTCTACTCTGTTTTGTAGTATATACACCAACTCAATATGCTCTCTCATGTAAAATACCGAAATTCTAATTTTACACGAATCAAAAAAAATCTAATTAATATCTAGGCGCCCCAAAGTTAAAAGAAAATGGATCTGAATATAGTCTGTTCGAAAAAATATACAATGCCTTATTCTACTCTGTTTTGGAGTATATACACAAACTCAGTATGCTCTCTCATGTAAAATACAGAAAATCTAATTTTACCCAAATCGAAAAGATCTAAATATTATCTAGGAACCCTAATGTTAAAAACAAAATTGCTCTGAAAATAATCTTTCTGATAGAATATACAATGCCCTATTCTACTCAGTTTTGGAGTATATACACCAACTCAGTATGCTCTCTCATGTTAAATACAGAAATTCGAATTTTACACGAATCAAAAATATCTAAATATTATCTAGGTTCCCAAATGTAAAAAAGAAAATTGCTCTGAATATAATCTGTCAGAAAAAATACACAATGCCCTATTCTACTCTGTTTTGGAGTATATACACCAATTCCATATGCTCTCTCAGGTAAAATGCAGAAATTCTATATTTAAGCAAATCGAAGAAATTCTAAATATTATCTAGGCAACCAATCTTAAAATCAAAATTGCTCTAAATATAGTCTCTCAGAAAAAATACACAATGCCTTTTTCTACTCCCTTTTGGAGTATATACACCAACTCAACATGCTCTCTCATGTAAAATACCGAAATTCTAATTTTAGGCGAATCGACAAAAAATCTACATAATATCTACGCGCACCAAAGATAAAAGAAAATGGCTCTGATTATAGCTTGTTTAATAAAATATACAATGCCTTATTCTACTCTGTTTTGGAGTATACACACCAACTCACTATGCTCTCTCATGTAAAATATGGAAATTCTAAATTTACGTGAATCGAAAAAAATCTAAATAATATCTAGGCACCCCAATGATAAAAGCAAAATTGCTCTGAATAGAATCTATCAGGATAAATATACAATGCCCATTTCTACTCTGTTTTTGAGTATATACACCAACTAAATATGCTCTCCATGTAAAATACCGAAATACTAATTTTATGTGAATCGAAAAAAATCTAAATAATATCTAGGAGCCTCAAAGTTAAAAGAAAATGGCTCTGAATGTAGTCTGTTAGAAAAATATACAATGCCTTATTCTACTCGGTTTTGGAGTATATACACCAACTCAGTATGCTCTCTCATGTAAAATACAGAAATTGTAAATTAACCAGAATCAAAATAATCTAAACATTATCTAGGCACCCCAATGTTAAAAACAAAATTTCTCTGCATATAATCTGTCAGAAAAAATATACAATGCCGTATTCTATTCTGTTTTGGAGTATATACACCAATTCAATATGCTCTCTCATGTAAAATACCGAAATTCTAATTTAGGAGAATCAAAAAAAATCTGAATAATATCTAGGCACCGCAAAGGTAAAAGAAAATGGCTCTGAATACAGTGTGCAAGAAAAAATATACAATGCCTTATTCTACATTGTTTTGGAGTATATACACCAACTCAGGATGCTCTCTCATGTAAAATACAGAAATACTAATTTCACCCAAATCGAAGAAATCTAAATATCCTCTAGGCACCCCAATGTTAAAAACAAAATTGCTCTGAATATAATCTGTCAGAAAAATTATACAATACCCTATTCTACTCTGTTTTGGAGTATATACACCAACTCAGTATGCTCTCTCATGTATAATACAGAAATTCTATATTTAACTGAATCAAAAAAAAATCTAAATATTATCTAGGCACTCCAATGTTAAAAGCAAAATTGCTCTGAATATAATGTCAGAAGAAATATACAATGCACTTTTCTACTCCCTTATTGTAGTATATACACCAATTCAACATGCTCTCCTACGTAAAATACAGAAATTCTAATTTTACCCGAATCGAAATAATCTAAATATTATCTAGGCACCCCAATGGTAAAAGCAAAATTGCTCTGAATATAATCTCTCAGAAAAAATATACAATGTTCTATTCTACTCGGTTTTAAAGTATATACACGAACTCCATATGCTCTCTCATGTAAAATACAGAAATTCTAATTCTACCCGAAACGAAATAATCTAAATATTATCTAGGCACCCCAATGTTAAAAAAAAATCGCTCTAAATATATTCTGTCAGAAAAAATATACAATGCTCTATTCTACTCTGTTTTGGAGTATATACACCACCTCAGTATGCTGTCTCATGTAAAATACCGAAATTCTAATTTTAAGTCAATCGAAGAAAATTTAAATATTATGTATGCACCCCAACGGTAAAAGCAAAATTGCTCTCAAAATATTCTGTCGGAAAAAATATGCAATGCCCTATTGTACTCGGTATTGGAGTATATACACCAACTCAATATGCTCTCTCATGTAAAATACCGAATTTCTAATTTTACACAAATCGAAAAAAAATCTAAATAATATCTAGGCGCCCCAAAGTTTATAGAAAATGTCTATGAATATAGTCTGTTGGAAAAAATATACAATGCCTTATTCTACTCTGTTTTGGAGCTATATACACCAACTCAGTATGCTCTCTCATGTAAAATACCGAAATTCTAATTTAACGTGAATCGAAAAAATCTAAATATTATCTAGGCACGCCAATGTTAAAACAAAATTTCTCTGAATATAATCTGTCAGAAAAAATATACAATGCCCTATTCTACTCTGTTTTGGAGTATATACACCAACTATACCTTCTATCTCATGTAAAATAAAGTAATTCTATATTTAATCTAATCGAAAATAATTTAAATATTATCTAGACACCCCAATGTTAAAAGCAAAACTGCTCTGAATATAATTTGTAAGAAAAAATATACAATGCTCTTTTCTACTCTGTTTTGGGGTGTATACACCAAATCAATATGCTCTCTCGTGTAAAATACTGAAATTCTAATTTTACGTGAATCAAAATAAATCTAAATATTATCTAGGCACCCGAATGTTAAAAGCAAAATTGCTCTGAATATAATCTGTCAGAATAAATATACAATACCCTTTTCTACTCTTTTTTGTAGTATATACAGCAACTCAATTTGCTCTCTCATGTACAATACAGTAATTCTAATTTTACCAAAATCGAAAAAATCTAAATATTATCGACCACCCCAATGTTAAAAACAAAATTGCTCTGAATATAAAATGTCAAAAAAATATATAATTACCTATTCTACTCGGTTTTTGAGTATATACACCAACTCAGTATGCTCTCTCATGTAAACCGAAATTCTAATTTTACTTGAATCGAAAAAAATCTAAATATTATCTATTCACACTAATGTTAAAAACAAAGTTGCGCTTAATGTAATCTGTCAGAGAAAATATACAATGCCCTATTCTAATCTGTTTTAAAGTATATACAACATCTCAATATGCTCTTTTATGTAAAATACAGAAATTCTACATTTAAGCGTATCTAATAAAATCTAAATATTATCTAGGCACCCCAATGTTAAAAGCAAAATGGCTCTGAATATAATCTGTCAGAAAAAATATACAATGCCCTTTTCTACTCTGTTTTGGAGTATATACACCAACTCCATATGCTCTCTCATGTAAAATACAGAAATTCTAATTTAAGCGAATCGAAAAAGATCTAAATAATATCTAGGCGCCCCAACGTTAAAACAAACTGGCTCTGTATATAGTCTGTTAGAAAAAATATACAATGTTATATTCTACTCTGTTTTGGAGTATATACACCAACTCAGGATGCTCTCTTATGTAAAATACAGAAATTCTAATATTATGTGAATAAAAAAAAATCAAAATATTATCTATGCACCCCAATGTTGAAAACAAAATTTCTCTGAATATAATCTGTCAGTAAAAATATACAATGCCCTATTCTAATCTCTTTTAAACCATATACACCAAGTCCATATGCTCTCTCATGAAAAATACAGAAATTCTATATTTAAGTGAATCGAAAAAAATCTAAATATTATCTAGGCACCCCAATGTTAAAAGAAAAATTGCACTGATTATAATCTGTCAAAAAAAAATACAATGCCCTTTTCTACTCAGTTTTGTAGTATATACAGCAACTAAATATGCTTTGTCATGTAAAATACAGAAATTCTAATTCTACCCGAATCGAAAAAATCTAAATATTATCTAGGCACCTTAATGTTAAAAGCAAAATTGCTCTGAATATAATCTGTAAGAGAAAATATGCAATGTTCTTTTCTACTCTGTTTTGGAGTATAAACACCAACTCAATATGCTCACTCATGTAAAATTCCGAAATTCTAATTTTTAGGTGAAGCAAAAAAATCAAAATAATATCTAGGCAACCCAGTGTTAAATAAAAAATTGCTCTGATTATAATCCATCAGAAAAAATATACAATGCCCTATTCTACTCTGTTTTGGAGTATATACACCAACTCCATATGCTGTCTCATGTAAAATACAGAAATTCTATATTTAAGCGAATCGAAAAAAATCTAAATATTATGTAGGCAGCCCAAAGTTAAAAGAAAAATTGCTCTGAAGGTAATGTGTCAAAAAAAATATAGAATGCCCTTTTCTACTCTGTTTTGGAGTATATACACCAACTCAATATGCTCTCTCATGTAAAATACCAAAATTCTACTTTTACGTGAATCGAAAAAAATCTAAATAATATCTAGATGCCGCAAAGTTAAAAGAAAATGGCTCTGAATATAGTCTGTTAGATAAAATATACAATGCCTTATTCTACTCTTTTCTGGAGTATATACACCAAATCAGTATGCTCTCTCATGTAATTTACAGAAATTCTAAGTTTACGTCAATCAAAAGAAATCTAAATATTATCTAGGCACCACAATGTTTAAAACAAAATTGTTCTGAATATATTCTGTCAGAAAAAATATACAGTGCTTTATTCTACTCTGTTTTAAAGTATATACACCAACTCCATATGCTCTCTCATGTAAAATACGGAAATTCTATATTTAAGCAAATCGAAAAAAATCTAAATATTATCTAGGCACCCCAATTTTAAAAGCGAAATTTCTCTGAATATAATTTGTCAGAAAAAATATGCAGTGCCCAATTCTACTCGGTTTTGTAGTATATACACGAACTCAATATGCTCTCTCATGTAAAATACAGAAATTCTAATTTTACGCGAATCGAAAAAAATCTAAAAAATATCTAAGCGCCCCAAAGTTAAAAGAAAATGGCTGTGAATATAGTCTGTTAGAAAAAATATACAATACCTTATTCTACTCTGTTTCGGAGTATATACACCATCTCAGGTTGCACTCTCATGTAAAATAGAGAAATTCTAATTTTACTGGAATCGAAAAAATCTAAATATTATCTAGGCACCCCAAAGTTAAAAACAAAATCTCTCTGAATATAATCTGTCAGAAAAATATACAATGCCATATTCTACTCAGTTTTGGAGTATATACACCAGTTCCATTTGCTCTCTCATGTAAAATACCGAAATTCTATATTTACGTGAATCGAAAAAAATCTAAATATTATCTAGGCACCCCAAAGTTAAAAGAAAAATTGCTCTGAAGGTAATGTGTCAGACAAAATATATAATGCCCTTTTCTACTCTGTTTTGTAGTATATACACCAACTCAATATGCTCTCTCATATAAAATACCAAAATTCAAATTTTACGTGAAGCGAAAAAAACCTAAATAATATCTAGACGCCAAAAAGTTAAAAGAAAATGGCTCTGAATATAGTCTGTTAGATAAAATATACAATGCCTTATTCTACTTTTTTTTAGAGTATATACAGCAACTCAGTATGCTCTCTCATGTAATTTACAGAAATTCTAAATTTACGTGAATCAAAAGAAATCTAAATTTAATCTAGGCACCCCAATGTTTAAAACAAAATTGTTCTGAATATAATCTGTCAGAAAAAATATACAATGCCCTATTCGACTCTGTCTTAAAGTATATACACCAACTCCATATGCTCTCTCATGTAAAATACAGAAATTCTCTAAGCGAATCGAAAAAATTCTAGATATAATCTAGACACCCCAATGTGAAAAGCAAAATTGCTCTTAATATAATCTGTCAGAGAAAATATACAATGCCCTTTTCTACTCTGTTTTGTAGTATGTACACCAACTCAATATGCTCTCTCATATAAAATACCAAAATTCTAATTTTACGTGAATCGAAAAGAATCTAAATAATATCTAGGCGCCTCAAAGTTAAAAGAAAATGGCTCTGGATATATTCTGTTAGAAAAAGTATACAATGCCTTATTCTACTCTGTTCTGGAGTATATACACCAACTCAGGTTGCTCTGTCATATAAAATACAGAAATTCTAATTTTACCCGAATTGAAAAAATCTAAATATTATCTAGGAACCTCAATGTTAAAAACAAAATTGCTCTGAATATAATCTGTCATAAAAAATATACAATGCCCTATTCTACTCTGTTTTGGAGTATATACACCAACTTCATATGCTCTCTCATGTTAAATTCAGAAATTCTATATTTAAGCGAATCGAAAAAAATCTAAATATTATCTAGGCAACCCAATGTTAGAAACAAAATTTCTCTGAATATAATCTGTCAGAAAAAATATACAATGTTCTATTCTACTCTGTTTTGGAGTATATACACAAACTCAGTATGCTCTCTCATGTAAAATACCGAAATTATAATTTTAAATGAATCGAAAAAAATGTAAATATTATCTAGGACCCCAAAGTTAAAAAAAAAATTGCTCTCAATGAAATCTGTCAGAAAAAATATACAGTGACCTTTTCTACCCTGTTTTGTAGTATATACACCAACTCAATATGCTCTCTCAGGTATAGTACCGAAATTCTAATTTTATGCTATTCAAAAAAAATCTAAATAATATCTAGGTGCCCCAAAGTTAAAGGAAAATGGCTCTGAATATAGTATTTTAGAGAAAATATAAAATGCCTTATTCTACTTTGTTTTGGAATATATATACCAACGCAGTATGTTCTCTCATGTAAAATACAGAATTTCTAATTTTACGTGTATCGAAAGAAATCTAAATATTATCTAGGCACCCCGAGGTTAAAAACAAAATTGCTGTGAATATAACCTGTCAGAAAAATTATACAATACCCTATTCTTCTTTTTTGGAGTATATACACCAACTCAGTATGCTCTCTCATGTAAAATACTGAAATACTATATTTAAGAGAATCGAAAAAAATCTAAATATTATCCAGGCACCCCAATGTTAAAAGCAGAATTCCTCTGAATATAATCTTTCAGAAGAAATATACAATGCCCTTTTCTACTCTGTTTTGCAGTATATAAACCAACTCAATATGCTCTGTCATGTAAAATACAGAAATTCGAATTCCTCCGGAATCGAAAAATTCTAAGTATTATCAAGGCACCACAATGTTAAAAGCAAAATTTCTCAGAATATTATCTGTCATACAAAGTATTCAATGCCCTATTCTACTCTGTTTTGGCGTATATACACCAACTTCATATGCTATCGCATGTTAAATACAGAAATTCTATATTTAAGCGAATCGAAAAAAATCTAAATATTATCTAGGCACACCAATGTTATAAACAAGATTGCTCTGAATATAAACTGTCAGAAAAAATATACAATGTTCTATTCTACTCTGTTTTGGAGTATATACACAAACTCAGTATGCTCTCTCATGTAAAATACCGAAAATATAATTTTAAATGAATCGAAAAAAATGAAAATATTATCTAGGCTCCCCAATGTTAAAAACAAAATTGCTCTGAATGAAATCTGTCAGAAAAAATATACAATGCCCTTTTCTACTCTGTTTTGTAGTATATACACAACTTCCATATGCTCTCTCATGTAAAATACAGAAATTCTAATTTTACGCGAATCAAAAAAAATCTAAATAATATCTAGGTGCCTCAAAGTTAAAAGAAAATGTCTCTGAATATAGTCTGTTAAAAAAATATAGACTTCCTTATTCTACTCAGTTTTGGAGTATATATACCAACTCAATATGCTCTCTCATGTAAAATACAGAAATTCTAATTCTACCCGAATCGAAATAATCTAAATATTATCTATGCATCCCAATGTTAAAAACAAAATTGCTCTGAACATAATCTGTCAGAAAAAATATACAATGCCCTATTCTAATCTGTTTTAACGTATATACACCAACTCCATATGCTCTGCCATGTAAAATACAGAAAATTCTGTATTTCAGAGAATCGAAAAAATTCTAAATATTTTCTAGTCACACCTATGTTAAAAGCAAAGTTGCTTTGAATATAATCTTTCAGAAAAAATATACAATGCCCTTTTCTACTCGGTTTTGTAGTATATACACCAACTCAATATGCTCTGTCATGTAAAATACAGAAATTCTAATTCTACTCGAATCGAAAAAACTAAATATTATCTAGGACCCCCAATGTTAAAAGCAAAATTGCTCTGAATATAATCTGTAAGAAAAAATATACAATGCCCTTTTCTACTCTGTTTTGGAGTATATACACCAACTCAATATGCTCTCTCATGTAGAATACCAAAATTCTAATTTTAGGCGAATCAAAAAAAATCAAAATAATATCTAGGCCCTCTGAAGATAAAATAAAATGGCTCTGAATATAGTCTGTTAGAAAAAATATACAATGCCTTATTCTACTCTGTTTTGGAGAATATACACCAACTCAGGATGCTCTCGCATGTAAAATACAGAAATTCAGATTTTACCCAAATCGAAAAAATCTAAATATTATCTAGGCACCCCAGTGTTAAAAAAAAAATTGCTCGAAATATAATCAGTCAGAAAAAATATACAATGCCCTATTCTACTCTGTTTTGGAGTAAATACACCCACTCCATATGATTTCTCATGTAAAATACAGAAATTCTATATTTATGCGAATCGAAAAAATCTAAATATTATCTAGGCACCCCAATGTTAAAAGCAAACTTGCTCTAAACAAAACCGGTCATAAAAAATATACAATGCCCTTTTCTACTTTGTTTCGGAGTATATACCCCAACTCCATATGCTCTCTCATTTAAAATACAGAAATTCAAATTGTACGAGAATCGAAAAATATATAAATAATATCTAGGAGCCCCAAAGTTAAAAGAAATTGGCTCTAAATATAGTCTGTTAGAAAAAATATACAAAGCCTTATTCTACTCTGTTTCGCAGTACATACAACATCTCATGGTGCACTCTCCTATAAAATACAGAAATTTTAATTTTACTGGTATCGAAAATATCTAAATATTATCTAGGCACCTCAGTGTTAAAAAAAATTGCTCTGAATATAATCTGTCAGAAAAAAATATACAATGCCCTATTCTACTCTATTTTGGAGTATATACACCAACTCCACATGCTCTCTCATGTAAAATACAGAAATTCTATATTTAAGCGAAACGAAAAAAATCTAAATATAATCTAGGCTCCCAAATGTTAAAAGCAAAATTGCTCTGAATATAATCTGTCAGAAAAAATATACAATGCCCCTTTCTACTCTGTTTTGGAGTATATACACCAACTCAATATGCTCTCTCTTATAAAATACCAAAATTCTAATTTTATGCGAATCGAAAAAAACCTAAATAATATCTAGGCGCCCCAAAGTTAAAAGAAAATGGTTCTAAATATAGTCTGTAAGAACAAATATAGAATGCCTTATTCTTCTTTGATTTGGGGTATATACACCTACAGAGTATGCTCTCTCATGTAAAAAAATGAAATTCTAATTTTACCTGAATCAAAAAAAATCTAAATATTATCTAGGCACCCCAATGTTAAAAACAAAATTTCTCTGAGTGTAATATGTCAAAAAAAATATACAATGCCCTATTCTACTCTGTTTTAAAGTATGTACACCAACTCCATATGCTCTCTCATGTAAAATATAGAAATTCTAATTCTACCCGAATCGAAAAAATCTTAATATTATCTAGGCACCCCAATGTTAAAAACAAAATTGCTCTGAATATAATCTGTCAGAGAAAATATACAATGCCCCATTCTACGCTGTTTTGGAGTATATACACCAACTCAATATGCTCTCTCATGTAAAATACCGAAATTCTAATTTTAGGCGAATCAAAACAAATCTAAATAATATCTAGGCACCCCAAAGGTATAAGAAAATGGCTCTGAATATAGTCTGTTAGAGAAAATATACAATGCCCTATTCTACTCTGTTTTGGAATATATACACCAACTCAATTTGCTCTCTCATGTAAAATACAGAAATTCTAATTTTCCGTGAATCGAAGAAAATCTAAATATTTTTTAGGCACCCCAATGTTAAAAACAAAATTGCTCTGAATCAAATCTGTCAGAAAAAATATACAATGCCCTTTCTTACTTTGTTTTGTAGTATATACACCAACTCAATATGCTCACTCACGTAAAATACATAAATTAAAATTTTACACAAATCGAAAAAAATCTAAATAAAATCTAGACGCCCCAAAGATAAAAGAAAATGACTCTGAATATAGTCTGTTGGAAAAGAAAATACATCGCCTTATTCTACTCTTTTTTGAAGTACATACACCAACTCAGTGTGCTCTCTCATGTAAAATACAGAAATTTTAATTTTACGTGAATCAAAAATAATCTAAATATTATCTAGGTACCCCAATGTTAAAAAAAATTTCTCTGAATATAATCTGTCAGTTAAAATATACAATGCCCTATTCTACTCTGTTTAAAAATATATACACCAACTTCATATGCACTCTCATGTAAAATACAGAAATTTGATATTTAAGCGAATCGAAAAAAATCTAATTATCTAGGCACCCCAATGTTAAAACCAAAATTGCTCTGAATATAATCTGTCAGAAAAAATAGACAATGCCCTATTGTACTCTGTTTTAAAGTATATACACCAACTTTATATGCTCTCTCATGTAAAATACAGAAATTCTAATTCTACCCGAAACGAAATTATCTAAATATTATCTAGGCACCACAATGTTAAGAAAAAAATCGTTCTGAATATAATCTGTCAGAAAAAATATACAATGCCCTATTCTACTCTGTTTTGGAGTATATGCACCACCTCAGTATGCTCTCTCATATAAAATACCAAAATTCTAATTTTACGTGAATCCAAAAAAATCTAAATATTATGTATGCACCCCAACGGTAAAAGCAAAGTTGCTCTCAATATATTCTGTCAGAGAAAATATGTAATGCCCTATTGTACTCTGTTTTGGAGTATATACACCAACTCTGTATGCTCTCTCATGTAAAATACCAAAATACTAAATTTATGTGAATAAAAAAAATCTAAATATTATCTAGGCACCCCAAAGCTAAAAGCAAATTTCCTCTGAATGTAATCTTTCAGAAAAAAACTACAATGCCCTATTTTATTCTTTTTTGGTGTATATACACCAACTCAATATGCTCTCTGATGTTAAATACTGGAATTCTAAATTTATGAGAATCGAAAAAAAATGAAATAATATCTAGGCGCCCCAAAGTTAAATGAAAATGGCTTTGAATATAGTCTCTTAGAAAAGATATACAATGCCTTATTCTACTCTGTTTTGGAGTATATACACCAACTCAGCATGCTCTCTCATGTAAAATACAGAAATTCTAATTTTACCCAAATCGAAAAAATCTAAATATTATCTAGGCACCCCAACGTTAAAAACAAAATTGCTCTGAATATAATCAGTCAGAAAAAATATACAATGTATAATTCTACTCTGTTTTGGAGTATATACACCAACTCCATATGATCTCTCATGTAAAATACAGAAATTCTATATTTAAGCGAATCGGAAAAAATCTAAATAATATCTACGCACCCCAGTGTTAATAGCAAAATTGCTCTGAATATAATCTCTCAGAAAAAATATACAATTCCCTTTTCTACTTTGTTTTGTAGTATATACACTAACTCAGCATGCTCTCTCATGTAAAAAAACGAATTTCTAATTTTATGAGAATCGAAAAAAAATCTAAATAATATATAGGCACCCCAAAGTTAATAGAAAATGTCTATGAATATAGTCTGTTGGAAAAAATATACAATGCCTTATTCTACTCTGTTTTGGAGTATATACACCAACTCAGTATACTCTCTCATGTAAAATACCGAAATTCTAATTTTACGTAAATCGAAAATATCTAAATATTATCTAGGCACCCCAATGCCAAAAACTAAATTTCTCTGAATATAATCTGTCAGAAAAAATATAAAATGCCCTATTCTACTCAGTTTTTGAGTATATACACCAACTCTATTTTCTATCTCATGTAAAATACAGAAATTCTATATTTAAGCGAATCGAAAAAAATCTAAGTTTTATCTAGGCACCCCAATGTTAAAGCAAAATTGCTCTGAATATAATCTGTCAGAAAACAATACAATCCCTTTTCTTTTATTTATTGGAGTATATACACCAACTCAGTATTCTCTCTCATGTAAAATACCAAAATTGTAATCTTACGCGAATCGAAAAAAATCTAAATAATATCTAGGAGCCCCAAACTTAAAATAAAATGGCTCTTAATATAGTCTGTTAGAAAAAATATACAATGCCTTATTCTACTCTGTTTTGGAGAATATACACCAACTCAGTATGCTCTATCATGTAAAATACAGAAATTATAATTTTACTGAAATCGAAAAAATCTAAATATTATTCAGTCAACCCAATGTTATAAACAAAATTGCTCTGAATGTAATCTGTCAGAAAAAATATACAATGTCCGATTCTACTCTGTTTTGGAGTATATATATTAGCTCCATATGCTGTCTCATGTAAAATACAGAAATACTAATTTTACGTGAATCGAAATGAATCTAAATAATATCTAGGCACAACAAAATTAAAAGAAAATGGCTCTTAATATAGTCTGTTATAGAAAATATACACTGCCTTATTCTACTCTGTTTTGGAGTATATACACCAACTCAATATGCTCTCTTACGTAAAATACAGAAATTCTAATTTTACACGAATCGAAAAAATCTAAATATTATTTAGTCAACCCAATGTTAAAAACAAAATTGCTCTGAATATAATCTGTCAGAAAAAATATAGAATGCCCTATTCTACTCTTTTTTGGAGTATATACACCCACTCCATATGCTGTCTCATCTAAAATACAGAAATTCTATATTTAAGTGAATCGAAAAATATCTAAATATTACCTAGGCATCCCCAAAGTTAAAACCCAAATTGCTCTGAATATAATCTGGCAGAAAAAATACACAATGCCATTTTCTACTCTGTTTTGTGGTATATACACAAACTCAATATGCTGTCTCATGTAAAATAAAGAAATTTTAATTCTACCCAAATCGAAAAAATATAAATATTATCTAGACACCCCAGTGTTAAAAAAAATTGCTCTGAATATAATCCGTCAGAAAAAATATACAATGCCCTATTCTACTCTGTTTTGGAGTATATACACCAACTCCGTCTGCTCTCTCATGGAAAATACAGAAATTCTATATTTAAGCGAATCGAAATTAATCTAAATATTATTTAGGCATTGCAATGTTAAAAACAAAATCGCTCTGAATATAATTTGTCAGAAAAAATATACAATGCCCTATTCTACTCTGTTTTGGAGTATATACACCAACTCCATATGTTCTCTCATGTAAAATACAGAAATTCTTTATTTATGCGAATCGAAAAAAATGTAAATATTATCTAGGCACCCCAATGTTAACAGCAAACTTGCTCTGAATATAATCTGTCAGAAAAAATATACAATGCCCTCTTCTATTCTGTTTTGTAGTATAAACACCAACTCAATATTCTGTGTCATGTAAAATACAGAAATTCTAATTCTACCCGAATCGAAAAAAATCTAAATATTTTCTAGGCACCCCAATGTTAAATGCAAGATTGCTCTGAATATAATCTGTCAGAAAAAATATACAATGCCCTTTTCTACTCTGTTTTGGAGTATATACAGAAACTCAATATGCTCTCTCACATATAATACCGAAATTCTAGTTTTAAGTGAATCAAAAAAAATCTAAATAATATCTAGGTGCCCCAAACTTAAAAGAAAATGGCTCTGAATATAGTCTGTTAGAAAATATATACAATGCCTTATTCTACTCTGTTCTGGAGTATATACACCAACTCAGTATGCTCTCTCATGTAAATCACATAAATTATAATTTTACGTGAATCGAAAGAAATCTAAATATTATCTAGGCACCGCAATGTTAAAAACAAAATTGCTCTGAAAAAAATCTGTCAGAAAAAAGGTACAATGCCCTTTTCTACACTGTTTTGTAGTATATACACCAACAGAGTATGCTCTGCCATTTAAAATACAGAAATTATAATTCTACACAAATCAAAAAATCTAAATATTATTTAGTCAACCCAATGTTAAAAACAAAATTGCTCTGAATATAATCTGTCTGAAATAATATACAATGCCGTATTCTACCCTGTTTTTGAGTGTATACACCAACTCAATATGCTCTCTCATGTAAAATGCCGAAATTCTAATTTTACGCGAATCGAAAAAAATCTAAATGATATCTGGGGGCCCCAAAGTTAAAAGAAAATGGCTCTGAATATAATCTGTTAGATAAAATTTACAATGCCTTATTCTACTCTTTTTTGGAGTATATACACCAACTCAGTATGCTCTCTCATGTAAATCACAGAAATTCTAATTTTACGTGAATCAAAAGAAATCTAAATATTATCTAGGCACCCCAATGTTAAAAACAAAATTTCTCTGAATATAATCTGTCAGAAAATATATACAATGCCATATTCTACATTCTTTTAAAGTATATACACCAACTCCATATGCTCTCTCATGTAAAATAAAGAAATTTTATATTTAAGCGAATCGAATAAATTCTAGATATTATCTAGGCACCACAATGTTAAAAGAAAAATTGCTATTAATATAATCTGTCAGATAAAATATACAATGCCCTTTACTTCTCTGTTTTGTAGTATATACACCAACTCAATATGCTCTCTCATGTAAAATACAGAAATTTTAATTCTACCCAAATCGAAAAAATATGAATGTTATCTAGGCACCCCAATGTGAAAAAATAAATTGCTCTGAATATAATCTGTCAGAAAAAATATACAATGCCCTATTCTACTCTGTTTTGGAGTATATACAACAACTCAGTATGCTCTCTCATGTAAAATACCGAAATTCTAAATTTAAGTGAATCCATAAGTTTCTAAATATTATCTAGGCACCGCAATGTTAAAAACAAAATTGCTCTGAAAAAAATCTGTCAAAATAAAGGTACAATGTCCTTTTCTACTCTGTTTTGTAGTATATAGAGCAACACAATATGCTCTGTCATGTAAAATACAGAAATTATAATTCTACCCAAATCGAAATATCTAAATATTATTTAGTCAACTCAATGTTAAAAACAAAATTGCTCTGAATATAATCTGTCAGAAATAATATACAATGTTCTATTCTACTATGTTTTTGAGTATATACACCAACTCAATATGCTCTCTGATGTAAAATACCGAAATTCTAATTTTACGCGAATCGAAAAAAATCTAAATAATATCTAGGCGACCCAAAGTTAAAAGAAAATGGCTCTAAATATAGTCTGTTAGAAAAAATATACAATGCCTTATTCTACTCTTTTGGAGTATATACACCAACTCAGTATGATCTCTAATGTAAAATACAGAAATTCTAGTTTTACCCGAATCAAAAAAATCTATATATTTTTTAGTCAACCCAATGTTAAAAACAAAATTGCTCTGAATATAATCTGTCAGAGAAAATATACAATGACCTATTCTACTCTGTTTTGCATTATATACACCAACTCAATATGCTCTTTCATGTAAAATAGAGAAATTCTATATTTAAGCGAATCGAAAAATATCTAAATATTATCTAGGCACCTTAATGTTAAAAGCAAAATTGCTCTGAATATAATCTGTCAAAAACAATACACAATGCCATTTTCTACTCTGTTTTGTAGTATATACACCAACTCAATATGTTCTGACATGTAAAATACAGAAATTCTAATTTTATAAGTATCGAAAAAATCTAAATATTATGTAGGCACGTCAATGTTAAAAACAAAATTGCTCTGAATATAATCTTTCAGAAAAAATACACAATGCCCTATTCTACTCTGTTTTGGAGTATGTACACCAACTCAGTATGGTCTCTCATGTAAAATATCGAAATTCTAATTTTACCCGAATTGAAAAAATCAAAATATTATGTAGGCAACCCAATGATAAAAACAAAATTGCTCTGAATATAATCTGTCACAAAAAATATTGAATCCCCTATTCTACTCTGTTTCGGAGCATATACACCAACTCAATATGCTCTCTCATGTAAAATACAGAAATTCTAATTTTACTGAAATCGAAAAAACCTAAATAATATCTAGGCGCCCCAAAGTTAAAAGAAAATGGGTCTGAATATTGTCTGTTAGAAAAAATATACAATGCCTTATTCTACTCTGTTTTGGAGTATATACACCAACTCTGTATGCTCTCTCATGTAAAATACAGAAATTCAAATTTTACATGAATCGAAAAAAATCTAAATATTATCTAGGCAACCCAATGTTAAAAACAAAATTGCTCTGAATATGATCTGTCACAATAATTATACAATTCCCTATTCTACTCGGTTTTGGGGTATATACACCATCTCAGTATGCTCTCTCATGTAAAATACAGAAATTCTATATTTAAGCAAATCGAAAAAAATCTGAATATTATCTAGGCACCCCAATGTTAAAAGCAAAATTGCTCTGAATATAATCTGTCAGAAAAAATATACAATGCCCTCTTCTACTCTGTGTTGTAGTGTATACACAAACTCAATATGCTCTCTCATGTAAAATACAGAAATTCTAACTTTACCCGAACCGAAAAAATCTAAATATTATCTAGGCACCCAATGTTAAAAGCAAAATTGCTCTAAATATAATCTGTCAGATGAAATATACAATGCCCTCTTCTATTCTGTTCTGTAGTATAAACACCAACTCAATATGCTCTGTCATGTAAAATACAGAAATTCTAATTCTATCCGAATCAAAAAAATATAAATATTATTTAGGCACCCCAATGTTAAAAGCAAAATTGCTCTGAATATAATGTGTCAGAAAAAATATGCAATGCTCTTTTCTACTCTGTTTTGGCGAATATACACCAACTCAACCTGCTCTCTCATGTAAAATACGAAAATTCTAATTTTAGGTGAATCAAAAAAAATCTAAATAATATCTAGGCTCCCCAAAGTTAATAGAAAATGGCTCTGAATATAGTCTTTTAGAAAAAATGTACAATGCCTTACTCCACTCTGTTTTGGAGTATATACACCAACTCAGTATGCTCTCTCATGTAAAATACCGAAATTCTAATTTTACGTTAATCGAAATACATCTAAATATTATCTAGGCACCCCAATGTTAAAAACAACATTGCTCTGAATATAATCTGTCATAAAAAATATACAATGCCCTTTTCTACTCTGTATTGCAGTATATAAACAAATTCCATATGCTCTCTCATGTAAAATACCGAAATTCTATATTTAAGCGAATCGAAATTAATCTAAATATTATCTAGGCACTACAATGTTAAAAGCAAAATTGCTCTGAATATAATCTGTCAGAAAAAATATACAATGATCTTTTCTACTCTGTTTTCGCGTATATACACCAACTCAACCTGCTCTCTCATGTAAAATACAGAAATTCTAATTTTAGGTGAATCAAAAAAAATCTAAATAATATCTAGGCTCCCCAAAGTTAATAGAAAATGGCGCTGAATATAGTGTTTTAGATAAAATATACAATGCCTTATTCAACTCTGTTTTGGAGTATATACACCAACTCAGGATGCTCTCTCATGTCAAATACCGAAATTCTAATTTTACCCAAATCGAAAATAATCTAATTATTATCTAGGCACCCCAGTGTTAAAAAAATTGCTCCGAATATAATTTGTCACAAAAAATATCTAATGCCCTATTCTACTCTGTTTTGGAGTATATACACCAAGTCCATATGCTCTCTCATGTAAAATACAGAAATTCTATATTTAAGCGAATCAAAAATAATCTAAATATTATCTAGGCACCCCAATGTTCAAAACAAAATTCCTCTGAATATAATCTGGCAGAAAAATATACAATGCCCTATTCTACTCTGTTTTAAAGTATATATATCAACTTCATATGCACTCTCATGTAAAATACAGAAATTCTATATTAAAGCGAATCGAAAAAAATCTAAATATTATCTAGGCACTAAAATGTTAAAAGAAAAATTGCTCTGAATAAAATTTGTCAGAAAAAATATACAATGCTTTTTTCTACTCTGTTTTGGAGTATATACACCAACTCAATATGCTGTCTCATGTAAAATACTGAAAGTCTAATTTTAGGCGAATCAAAAAAGATCCAAATAATATCTAGGCTCCCCAAAGTAAAAAGAAAATGGATCTGAATACAGGCTGTTAGAAAAAATATACAATGCCTTATTCTTCTCTGTTTTGAAGTATATACACCAACTCAATATGCTCTCTCAAGTAAAATACAGAAATTCTATATTTAAGCGAATCGAAATAATTCTAGATATTATCAAGGCACCCCAATGTGAAAAGCAAAATAGCTCTTAATATAATCTGTCACATAAAATATACAAATCCCTTTACTTCTCTGTTTTGTAGTATATACACCAACTCAATATGCTCTCTCATGTAAAATACAGAAATTCTAATTCTACCCAAATCGAAAAATCTAAATATTATCTGGGCACCCCAGTGTTAAAAAAAAATTGCTCTGAATATAATACATCAGAAAAAATATACAATGCCCTATTTTACTCTGTTTTGCAGTATATACATCAACTCCATATGCTCATTCATGTAGTATACAGAAATTCTATATTTAAGCGAATCGAACAAAATCTAAATAATATGTAGGCACCGCAATGTTAGAAACAAAATCGCTCGGAATATAATCTGTCAGAATAAATATACAATGCCCTATTCTACTCTATTTCGGAGAATATACACCAACTCCATATGCTCTCTCATGTAAAATACAGAAATTCTTTAGTTATGTGAATCGAAAAAATCTAAGTCTTATCTAAGCAACCCAATGTTAAAGGCAAACTTGCTCTGAACATAATCTGTCAGAGAAAATATACAATGCCCTATTCTACTCTGTTTGGAGTATATACACCAACTCCATATGCTCTCTCATGTAAAATACAAGAATTCTATATTTAAGCGAATCGAAAAACATCTAAATATTATCTAGGCACCACAATGTTAAAAGAAAAATTGCTCTGAATGTAATCTGTCAGAAAATATATACAATGCCCTTTTCTACTCTGTTTTGTAATATATACACCAACTCAATATGCTCTCTCATGTAAAATACAGAAATTCTAATTCTACCCAAATCGAAATAATCTAAATATTATCTAGGCACCCTAATGTTTAAAACAAAATGTCTCTGAATATAATCTGTCAGAATAAATATACAATGCTCTATTCTACTCTGTTTTTGAGTGTATACAATAACCCAGTATGCTCTCTCATGTAAAATACCGAAATTCTAATTTTATGTGAATCGATAAAAATCTAAATATTATCTAGGCACCCCAATGTTAACAGCAAAATTGCTCTCAAGAATATCTGTCAGAAAATATATACAATGCCCTATTCTACTCTGTTTAGGAGTATATACACCAACTCAATATGCTCTCTAATGTAAAATTCTGAGTTTTGAATTTTACGTGAATCAAAAGAAATCTAAATATATCTAGGCGCCCCAAAGTAAAAAGAAAATGGCTCTGAATATAGTGTGTTAGAAAAATATACAATTCCTTATTCTACTCTGTTTCAAAGTATATACACCAACTAAGTATGCTTTCTCATGTAAAATAACGAAATTCTAACTTTAACAAAATCGAAAAAATCTAAATATTATCTAGGCACCGCAATGTTAAAAACAAAATTGCTCTCAATATAATCTGTCAGAAGAAATATACAATGCCCTTTTCTACTCTGTTTTGGAGTATATACACGAACTCAATATGCTCTCACGTAAAATACAGAAATTCTATATTTAAGTGGATCGAAAAAAATCTAAATATTATCTAGGCACCCCAATGTTAAAAGCGAAATTGCTCTGAATATAAACTGTCAGAAAAAATATACAATGTTCTATTCTACTCTTTTATGGAGTATATACACCAACTCCATAAGCCCTCTCATGTAAAATACAGAAATTCTAATATTACTCGATTCGAAAAAATCTAAATATTATCTAGGCACCCCAATGTTAAAAGCAAAATTGATCTGAATATAATCTGTCAGAAATAATATACAATGCCCTTTTCCACTTTGTTTTGGAGTATATACACCAACTCAATATGCTCTGTCATGTAAAATACCGAATTTCTAAATTTACGTGAATCGAAAAAAATCTAAATAATATCTAAGTGCCCCAAAGTTAAAGGAAAATGTCTATGAATATAGTCTGTTAGAAAAAATATACAATGCCTTATTCGACTCTGATTTGGAGTATATACACAAACTCAGTATGCTCTCTGATGTAAAATACAGAAATTCTAATTTTACGTGAATCGAAAAAAATCTAAATATTATCTTGGCTCCCAAATGTTAAAAGCAAAATTTCTCTGAATATAATCTTTCAGAAAAAATATACAATATTTTTTTCTACTCTGTTTTGGAGTATATACACCAATTCAATATACTCTCTCATGTTAAATACCGAAACTCTAATTTTAAATGAATCGAAAATAAATCTAAATAATATCTAGGTACCCCAAAGATAAAAGAAAATGTGTCTGAATATAATCTGTTAGAAAAAATATACAATGCCTTATTCTATTCTTTTCTGGAGTATATACACCAACTCAGTATGCTCTCTCATGTAAAATACCGAAATTTTAATTTTACTCGAATCGAAAAAATCTAAATTTCATCTAGGCACCCCAATGTTCAAAACAAACTTGCTCTGACTATAATCTCTCAGAGAAAATATACAATGCCCTATTCTATTATTTTTGGAGTACATACACCAACTCTGTATGTTCTCTCATGTAAAATACCGAAATTCTAAATTTAAGTCAATCGAAAAGAATCTAAATATTATCTAGGGACCCCAATGATAAAAACAAAATTGCTCTGAATATAATCTGTCAGAGAAAATATGCAATGCCCTATTCTACTCTGTTTTGGAATATATACACCAACTCAATATGCTGTCTAATGTAAAATACAGAAATTCTAGTTTTACCAGAGTAGAAAAAATCTAAATATAATCTAGGCAGTCCAATTTTAAAATAAAATTGCTCTGAATATAATCTGTCAGAAAAAATATAGAATGCCCTATTCTACTCTGTTTTGGAGTATATACACCAACTCTGTATGCTCTCTCATATAAAATAACGAAATTCTAAATTTACATGAATCGAAAAAAATCTAAATATTATCTAGGCACCCCAATGTTAAAAACAAAATTGCTCTGAATATAATCTGTCATAAAAAATATACAATACCCTATTCTACACTGTTTTGGAGTATATACACTAACTCAATATGCTCTCTGATGTACAATACCGAAATTCTAATTTTACGTGAATCGAAAAAAATCTAAATAATATCTAGGCGCCCCAAAGGTGAAAGAAAATGGCCCTGAATAAAGTCTGTTAGAAAAAATATACAATGCCTTTTTGTACTCTGTTTTGTAGTATATACACCAACTCAATATGCTCTATCATGTAAAATACTGAAATTCTAATTTTACCCTAATCAAAAAAAATTCTAAATAGTATCTAGGCGCCCAAAAGTTAAAAGAAAATGGCTCGGAATATATTCTGTTATAAAAAATATACAATGCCTTATTCTACTCTGTTTTGGAGTATATACACCAACTCAGTATACTCTCTCATGTAAAATATAGAAATTCTAATTTTACACAAATCGAAAATATCTAAAAATTATCTAGGCACCCCAAAGTTAAAAAAAAAATTACTCTGAATAAAATCTGTCAGAAAACATATACAATGCCCTATTCTACTCTGTTTTTGAGTATATACACCAACTCCATATGCTCTCTCATGTAAAATACAGAAATTATATATTTGAGCGAATCGAAAAACAATCTTAATATTATCTAGGCACCCCAATGTTAAAAGCAAAAATGCTCTGAATATAATCTGTCAGAGAAAATATACAATGCCGATTTCTACTTTGTTTTAGAGTATAAAACCAACTCAATATGCTCTCTCATGTAAATTACCGAAATTCTAATGTTGCGCGAATCTAAAAAAATCTAAATAATATCTAGGCGCCCCAAAGTTAAAAGAAAATGTCTCTGAAAATAGTCCGTTATAAAAAATATACAATTCCTTATTCTACTCTGTTTTGGAGAATATACACCAACTCAATATGCTCTCTGATGTAAAATACCGAAATTCTAATTTTACGTGAATCGAAAAAAATCTAAATATTGTCTACGCACCCGAATTTTAAAAGTACTATTGCTCTGAATAAAATCTGTCAGAAAAAATATACAATGGGCTTTTCTACTCTGTTTTGGAATATATACACCAACTCAATATGCTCTCTCATGTAAAATACAGAAATTCAAATTTTACGGAAATCGAAAAAAATCTAAATAATCTCTAGGCGTGCCGAAGTTAAAAAAAAATGGCTCTGAATATAGTCTGTTAGAACAAATATACAATGCCTTATTCTTCTCTGCTTTGGAGTATATACACCAACTCCGTATGCTCTCTCATGTAAAATACAGAAATTCCATATATAAGTGAATCGAAATAATTCTAAATATTATCTAGGCACACCAATGTTAAAAACAAAATTGCTCTGAATATAATCTGTCAGATAAATTATACAATGCCCTATTCTACTCTGTTTTGGATTATATACACCAACTCCATATGCTCTCTCATGTAAAATACAGAAATTCCATATTTAAGCGAATCAAAAAAAATCTAAATATTATCTAGGCAACCCAATGTTAAAAGCAAAATTTCTCTGAATATAATCTATTAGAAAAAATATACAATGCCTTTTACTATTCTGTTTTGCATTATATAAACCAACTCAATATGCTCTCTGATGTAAAATACCGAAATTCTAAATTTACGTGAATCGAAAAAAATCTAAATATTATCTACGCACCCGAATTTTAAAAGTACAATTGTTCTGAATAAAATCTGTCAGAAAAAATATACAATGGCCTTTTCTACTCTGTTCTGGAGTATATACACCAACTCAATATGCTCTCTCATGTAAAATACCGAAATTCTAATTTACACAAATCGAAAAAAATCTAAATAATATCTAGGCACCCCAAAGTTAAAAGAAAATGGCTCTGAATATAGTCTGTTAAAGAAAATATACAATGCAGTATTCTACTATGTTTTGGAGTATATACACCAACTCAGTATGCTCTCTCATGTAAAATACAGAAATTCTAATTTTACCCGAATCGAAAAAATATAAATATTATCTAGGTACCCCAATGTTAAAAATAAAATTGCTCTGAATATAATCTGTCAGAAAAAATATACAATGCCCTATTCTACTCTTTTTTAGAGTATATAAATCAACTCCATATGCTCTCTCATGTAAAATGCAGGAATTCTATATTTAAGCGAATCGAAAAAAATCTAAATATTATCTAGGCACCCCAATTTTAAAAACAAAATTGGTGTGAATATAATCTGTCAGACAAAATATACAATGCCCTATTCTACTCTGTTTTAGAGTATATACACCAACTCCATATGCTCTCTTTTGTAAAATACAGAAATTCTGTATTTAAACGAATTGAAAAAAATCTAAATATTATCTAGGCACCCCAATGTTAAAAGCAAAATTGCTCTGAATATAATCTGTCAGAAAAAATATACAATGCCTTATTCTACTTTGTTTTGAAGTATGTACACCAACTCAATATGCTCTCTGATGTAAAATACCGAAATTCTAATTTTACATGAGTCAACGAAAATCTTAATATTATCTAGGCACCCGAATGTTAAAAGCAAAATTTCTCTGAATATAATCTGTCAGAAAATATATACAATGGCCTTTTCTACTCTGTTTTGGATTATATACACCAACTCAATATGATCTCTCATGTAATACACCGAAATTCTAACTTTAGGCGTATCGAAAAAAATCTAAATAATATCTAGGTGCCAAAAACCTAAAAGAAAATGGGTCTGAATATAATCTGTCAGAAAATGTACAATGCCCTATTCTACTCTGTTTTGTAGTATAGACACCAACTTCATATGCTCTCTCATGTAAAATAGAGAAATTCTATATATATGCGAATCAAAAAAAATCTAAATATAATCTAGGGTCCCCAATGTTAATAGCAAAATTGCTCTGAATATAATCTGTCAGGAAAAATATACAATGCCTTATTCTACTCTCTTTTGGGGTATATACACCAACTCAGTGAGCTCTCTCATGTAAAATACCGAAAATATATTTTTACGTGAATCGAAAAAAATCTAAATATTATCTAGGCACCCCAATGATAAAACCAAAATTGCTCTGAAAATAATCTGTCAGAAAAAATATACAATGCCCTTTTCCACTCTTTTTTGGAGTATATACACCAACTCAGTATGCTCTCTCATGTAAAATAGCAAAATTCTAATTTTACGAGAATGGAAAAAATCTAAATAATATCTAAGCATCCCAATGTTAAAAGAAAATGGCTCTAAATATAGTCTGTTAGAAAAAATAGACAATGCCTTATTCTACTCTGTTTTGGAGTATATACACCAAGTCAGTATGCTCTCTCAAGTAAAATACCGAAATTTTATTCTGATGGGAATCGAAAAAAATCTAAATAATATCTAGGCGCCTCAAAGTTCAAAGAAAATGGCTCTCAATATAGTCTGTTAGAAAAATTATACAATGCCTTATTCTAATCTGTTTTGGAGTATATTCACCAACTCAGGATGCTCTCTCATGTAAAATAGAGAAATTCTAATTTTACCTGATTCGAAAAAATCTAAATATTATCTAGGCAACACAATGTTAAAAACAAAATTGCTCTGAATATCATCTGTCAGAAAAAATATATAATGCCCCATTCTACTCTGTTTTCGAGTATATACACCATCTCAATATGCTCTCTCTTGTAAAATACAGAAATTCTATATTTAAGCAAATTTAAAAAAATCTAAATATTATCTAGGCACCCCATGTTAAAAACAAAATTGCTCTGAATATAATCTGTCAGAGAAAATATATAATACCCTATTCTACTCAGTTTTGGGGTATATACACCAACTGCATATGCTCTCTCATGTAAAATACAGAAATTCTATATTTAAGCGAATCGAAAAATATCTAAATATTATATAGGCACACCAAAGTTAAAAGCAAAATTGTTCTGAATATAATCTGTCAGAGAAAATACACAATGCCATTTTCTGCTCTGTTTTGTGTTATATAAACCAACTCAATATGCTCTTTCCTGTAAAATACAGAAACTCTAATTTTACCCAAATTTTAAAAATCTAAATATTATGTAGGCACGCCAATGTTAAAAACAAAATTGCTCTGAATATAATCTGTCAGAAAAAATACACAATCCCTTATTCTACTCTGTTTTTGAGTATATACACCAACTCATTATGCTTTCTCATGTAAAATACCGATATTCTAATTTTACGTGAATTGAGAAAAATCTAAATATTATCTAGGCACCCGAATGTTAAAAACAAAATTGCTCTCAATATAATCTGTCATAAAAAATATACAATGCCCTTTACTACTCTGTTTTGCAGTATATACACCAGCTAAATATGCTCTCTCATGTAAAATACCGAAAGTCTGATTTTACACGACTCGAAAAAAATCTAAATAATATCTAGGCGACCCAAAGGTAAAAAAAAATGGCTCTGAATATAGTCTGTTAGAAAAAAAACAATGCCTTATTCTACTCTGTTTTGGAGTATATACACCAACTCACTAAGCTCTCACATGTAAAATACCGAAATTCTTATTTTACGTGAATCTAAAAATATCTACATATTATTTAGGCACCCCATTGTTAAAAACAAAATTCCTCTGAATATAATATCTCATAGAAAATATACAATGCGTTATTTTACTCTACTTTAGAGTATATACATTAACTCCATATGCTCAATCATTTAAAATACAGAAATTCAATATTTAAGCGAATCGAATAAAATCTACATATTATCCAAGCACCCCAACGTTAAAAGCAAAATTGCTCTGAATATAATCTGTCAGAGCAAATATACAATGCCCTTTTCTACTCTGTTTTGTAGTATATACACCAAATCCATATGCTCTCTCATGTAAAATAGAGAAATTCTATTTTTACCAGAATTGAAAAATCTAAATATTATCTAGACACCCCAATGTTAAAAGCAAACTTGCTCTGAATAAAATCTGTCAGAAAAAATATACAATGCCCTTTTCTACTCTGTTTTGGAGTATATAAACCAACTCAATATACTCTCTCATGTAAAATACCGAAATTCTTAATTTACGTGAATCAAAAAAAATCTAAATATTATCTAGGCACCCCAATGTTAAAAGCAAAATTTTTCTGAATATAGTCTGTTCGAGAAAATATACAATGCCCTTTTCTACTTTGCTTTGTAGTATATACACCAACTAAATATGCTCTCTTATGTAAAACACCGAAATTCTAATTTTACGCAAATCGAAGAAATTCTAAATATTATCTAGGCACCCCTAGGTTAAAAGAAAATGGCTATAAATATAATCTGTCAAAAAAAATATACAATGCCTTATTCTACTCTGTTTTGGAGTATACACACCAACTCAATATGCTCTCTCATGTAAAATACCGAAATTCTGATTTTACGCCAATCGAAAAAAATCTAAATAATATGTAAGAACCCCAATGTAAAAAGCTAAACTTCTCTGAATATAATCTGTCAGAAAAAGTATACAATGCTCTTTTCCACTCTTTTTGGAGTATATACACCAACTCAATATGCTCTCTCATGTAAAATACTGAAATTCTAATTTTACGTGAATCTAACAAACTCTAAATATTACCTAGGCACAGCAATGTTAAAAGCAAAATTGCTCTGAATATAATCTGTCAGAAAAAATATACAATGCCCTATTCTACTCTGTTTTGGGGTATATACACCAACTCAATATGCTCTCACATGTAAAATACCGAAATTCTAATTTACACGAATCGAAAAAAATGTAAATATAATCTAGGCACCCCAATGTTAAAAGCAAAATTTCTCTGAATATAGTCTGTCAGAAAAAATATTCAATGCCCTTTTCTGCACTGTTTTGGATTATATACACCAACTCAATATGCTCTCTCATGTAGAATACCGAGATTCTAATTTTACGTGAATCGAAAAAATCTAAATATTATCTAGGCACACCATTGTTAAAAGAAAAATTTATCTGAATATAATCTGTCAGAAAAAATATACAATGCGCTATTCTACTTTGTTTTGGAGTATATACACCAAGTCAATATGCTCTCTCATGTAAAATACCGAAATTCTAATTTTACGCAAATCGAAAAAAATCTAAATATTATCTACGCACCCCAATGTTAACAGCAACATTGCTCTGAATATTGTCTGTCAGAAAACATATAAAATGCGCTTTTCTACTCTGTTTTGGAGTATATACACCAACTCAATATGCTCTATTATTTAAAATATGGAAATTCTAAATTTACGCGAATCGTAAAAAATGTAAATATTATCTAGGCAGCCCAATGTTAAAAGCAAATTTGCTCTAAATATGATCTGTCAGAAATAATATACAATGCCCTATTCTACTCTGTTTTGGAGTATATACACCAATTCAATATGCTCTCTTGTGTAAAATACTGAAATTCTTAATTTACGCTAATCGAAAAAAATCTAAATATTATCTAGGTACCCCAATGTTAAAAGCAAAATTGCTCTCAATATAATCTGTCAGAAAAAATATACAATGTCCTTTTCTACTGTGTTTTGGAGTGTATACACCAACTCAATATTCTCCCTCATGTAAATTACCCAAATCCTAACATTACTCTAAGTATCTCATAAAGTGCACAAGACCCCCTTGATGTTGTTTTTATAACTAGGGGATTACAGATGACATTACTCACGATATGACTGCAGCTGTTTTCCGGTCCTGTGATAATGTTTCTAATATCCAGAGAAGGAGAGGGGAATGTTTCTGCTCATAGGCAAATCCTCTGAATATGGCAAGATGAGTACACCGTGCTGTGATATTTTCACTAATGTAAACAAGAAAACAATTATATTGAATTAAATATTGCAAGGTGTTAACCCCCCCTATAATTTTCCTTGTAATTTCAAGGGGTTGAGGAGGACATTTTTGTCAAAATGGCGGAGTTGTAACTTCAGCTATTGTCTACTATATAATAAAAAAAGATAAAATTATTATTTACATATGATATGATTGCCAGTATCATATTACACCACATTTTCAAAATATCTGGGCCCCAGCAGCTGTGGGCATGGCAGCCAAGCGAGGGTGTCCCTATGCAACCAGGTTGGGCATTGCAGCTGCTACGGGCCCTTTGTGATTTGTCTGGGGGCTGCTTCGGGCCCTCTGGCGGTGGCTGTGGTAACAGCCACATAGCCAGAGGGTCTCTCAGCATCCAGGGAGGGCCTGGCGGCTGCTACTGTCACTCTGGCAGGGGCTATGGGCACAGCCACCTAACCAGGGGGTCCCTACGTAGCCAGGGTGGGGCTGGAAGCTGCTATAGGCCCTTTGGCGGGAGGTGTGGGGATACCCTGCTCTTCACAGGTACACAGTTTGCACCTATTTCTACATGTGTAGATGGTTTACATAATGGGCACATATTTGTACACATGTACATATAATATTATCACAATAAACATATATGTACATAATATGTGTACAATAAATATGTACTTTATACGTACCTAATATAGACAATATGTACTTTTTGGTGATATTATGTGAATCTACATATTATTGATTATATATCTTATTGTGATAATATGTATGTTACCACTGAAATTTTTAGAAGTGTACATAGAGTACACTTTATGTACCTATGCATTGTGTACACATTATGGAAATAAATAGGTACATATTTTACAGATGATGTACATTTTTTCTACATGTGTATTTTGTACACATATGTACAGCGGAGTAAATGTACAGACTATACCTATTTTATACATTTATTGTGATATGTCAATAAATGTACACATGAGTACATTCTGGGGTATAATTTTTAGCATATTAGACAGGAATTACACTGGTGACCAAAGTGGGTTTACACCCAGGTGCGCACATAGTTTATACATGTACATGTTGTGCTTATTATGTACTCATGTACAGAATGTACATGTCTACATTATATATACATAGGTGTACGCAGCATACATAGGTACATACTGTGCACACATATGTACACGTGCATACATTGTACATCTGTACATAATGGGTACATGATGTACATGTGTACACATCATATCACAATAAATGTAAATATACATGTTTGCAATATGTACGTTTATATTATGTATTACGTTTATTGTGATTATATATGCTGTTGTGATATGATATCATTGTGACATTACAAATGTACATATTATACACATTATGTACCTATGCATTGTGCACAGATTATAGAAATAGAAAGAAACATATTTTACAGGTTATGTACATTTTATTTACTTGTGTATTGGGTACACAGAGTAAATGTACAGATCTTACTTACTTTATACATTTATTGTGATATGCCAATAAATGTACACATTATGAGTACATTCTGTGATATTACATTTAGAATATAAGATAGAAATTACTCTGGTTACCAAAGTGGGTGTAAACTTATGTGTGCACATATTTTGTACATGTACATACTGTGCATATTATGTACTTGTGTACAGAAGGTAAATATCTACATTATATGTATGTATGGGTACAGAGTGTACATATGTACATACTATGTACATATATCTACACCTGAATTTATTGTACATCCGTACATAATGGGTCCATGCTCTACATGTAAACACATCGTCATACCACAATAAATGGTAATGTACATAATGTGTGAAATACGTACATTTATATTATGCATTACATGTGTATTGTGATTGTATATGCTGCTCTGATATCATTGTGATATTACAAATGTACATATTGTACACATTATGGACATACCTATTGTGTACATATTATGTACACATAAATGTACATATTGTACAGATTATGTATATTTATTTTACCTCTGTATGGTGCACACATATGTACATCACAGTCAACGTACATATGGTACATATTCTGTGCACTGTTTGTAATATTTCAGTAAGAGTACACATTATAAGTATATTCTGGGATATGATTTTTAGTATGTTAGATAAAAATTACTTTCAATATCAAAGTGGGTATACACTTATGTGTGTCCATTTTGTGATATTATCCATCATATCCTGAGTAGGTGTTTCTCTCATTGTGAAAGCAGGTTTACACTCTCGGATTGCTCCAATATCAAGGCAAACTAAAACTCGTCTGTGATGTAGTTAATAATATCCTGAGGACAAAGGATGACCATACCCTGAATATCGCAGGATGTGTACACCACCACTGTAGTATTGTTTCTAATGTTCAAAAACGGAAAGGATATTACTCCAAATATCTCAGAAAGCACACAAGCCCCCCGTGATATTGTTTCTAATAACTAGAGAATTACAGATGACATTACCCACGACGTGACTGGGGCTGTACCCTGGTCCTGGAATATTGTTCCTAATATCCAGAGAAGGAGAGGAAAATGTTGCTGCCCATAGGGAAATACTCTTAATACGGCAAGAGGTGTACACCATGCTTTGATATGGTCACTAATGTAAGCGAGAAAACAATTACATTGAATTAAGCATTGCAAGGAATGAAACTCCCCTATGATTTTCATTCTAATGTCAATGGGGGTGAGGATGACATTTTTGTCAATATGGCAGAGGTGTAACTGGAGCTATTGCCTAATATACAAAAAAACAGAATAAGATTATCATTTTTATATAATATGGTTGCCAGTATCATATTACACCGGATTTGCAAAATAGCTGGGCCTCAGCAGCTGTGGGCAGAGCCCACAAGCGAGAAGACCCCTAAGCAGCCAGGGTGGGCCTGGGGGCTGCTCTGGGCTTTTTGGTGGGGTCTGTGAGCACATCGACCCAGCCAGGGGTCCCCGAGCAGCCATGGTTGGCCTGGGGGCCGCTACGGGCACTCTGGCATGGGCTGTGGGCACAGACACCTAGTCAGGGGGTCCCTAAGCAGCCAGTGTGGGCATGGGGGCTGCTACAGGCATTCGAGCAGTGTTTGTGGGCACAGCCCAATTGCCAGGGGGTCTCTAAGCAGCCAGGCTGGGCCTGGGGGCTGCTATAAGGGGGGCTTTGGTAATAGCGTGCTGTGCATCGGTACATAGTTTGCACCTATTACTACATGTGTAAATAGTTTTAATATCGGGCATATATATGTACATGCGTACATATGGTGTTATCACGATAAATTTATATTTACATAATATGTGCAAAATACATATGTACCTAATGCATACCTAATGTGTACAATATGTACTTTTTTGTAATATTAGACAATATATATTACTGTGATTATATATCTTATTGTGATTAAATATATTTTATCACTAATATTTTAAGGAATGTGCATAGTGTACACATTATATACCTATATATTGTGTACACAATATAGAAATATATAGGTACATATTTTACAGATTATGTACACTTTTTCTACATGTGTATTGTGTACACCTATGCACAGCAGAGTAAATGTACAGACTGTACCTATTTTATACATTTCTTGTGATATGCCAATAAATGTACACATTATGAGTATATTCTAAAATATAATTTTGCCATATTAGAAATTACTCCATTGACCAAAGTGGGTGTACACCCAGGTGTGTACATAGTTTATACGTGTACATATTGTGCATATTAGGTACTCATGTACAAAATGTACATGTCAACATTATATGTATTTATTTGTACATAGTGTGCACATGCACATACTGTTCACACATATGTACATGTGCATATTTTGTACATGTGTACATAATGGGTACATGATGTGCATGTGTACACACCATGATACCACAATAAATGTAAATGTACACGATGTATGCAATATGTACATTTATATTATGTATTACTTGTGTATTGTGATTTTATATGCTGTTGTGATATGATATCATTGTAATATTACAATAAATGTACATATTGCACACATTTCATACATACCTATTGTGTACACATTATGTACCTGTAATTGCACATATTGTACAGATTATGTACGTTTTTGGTACATCTGTATTGTGTACACATATGTACATAACACTCTATGTACATATGGTATGTATTCTGCACATTGATTGTAACATCTCAATAAGTGTACACATTATGAGTATATTGTGATATATGATTTTTAGTATATTAGATAAACATTTCTTTCTATATCAAAGTGGGTATACACCCACGTGTGTCCATTTTTTGATATTATCCATCATATTTTAAGTAGATATTACTCTCATTTTGAAAGCAAGTGTTCACTCTGTGATTGTTCCAATATCACAGGCAAAGTACAAGGCTTCTTTAATGTACTACCTAATATCCTGGGGACAAAAGATTATTATACCCTGAATATCGCAGGAAGTGTACACTACCACTGTAGTATCGTGTCTAATATCCAAAAACGGAAAAGATATTACTCCAAGTATCTGATAAAGCACACAAGACCCCCGTGATATTTTTTCTAATAACTAAGGGATTACAGATGACATTACTCACGATATGACTGGGGCTGTCCGCCGGTCCTGTGATATTGTTCCTAATATCCAGAGAACGAGAGAATAATGTTGCTGCCCATAGGCAAATCCTCTGAATACGGCAAGAAGAGTACACTGTGCTCTGATATGGTCACTAATGTAAACAAGAAAACAATTATATTGAATTTAACATTGCAGGGGGTGAAACCCCCTTATGATTTCAATTCTAATGTCCAGGGGTGTCAGGATGACATTTCTCTCAATATGGCAGAGGTGTATCTAGAACTATTGCCTAGTATATCAAAAATCAAAATAACATCATTTCCATATGATATGGTCGCCAGCATCTTATTACAGCACATTTTCAAAATAGCCGGGCACAGCGCCCTAGCCAGGGGGTCCCTAAGCATCCAGCGTCAGCCTGGGAGCTCTTACGGGCCCTCTGGCGGGGAATGTGGTTACAGCTCCCTAGCCAGGGGTCTTTAAGCAGCCAGGGTGGGCCTTGGGGCTGCTACGAGGGGGGCTGTGGTAACAGCCTGTTCTGCACAGGTACATAGTTTTAATAATGAACACATATTTGTATAAGTGTACACATGGTGTTATGATAAATATATATGTACATATGTGCACAATACATATAGACCTAATGCGTACCTACTGTGAACAATATGTACTTTTTTGTGATATTACATGATATATATATATATTACTGTGATTATATGCGTTATTTTGATTATATATATTTTATCACTGATATTTTAAGGAATGTGCATAGTGTAGACATTATGTACCTACACATTGTTTACACATTATAGAAATATGTAGGTACATATTTTACAGAGTATGTACATTTTTTGTACATGTGCATTGTGTACACATATGTACAGCAGGGTAAATGTACAGATTGTACCTATTTTATACATTTATTGCACTATGCCAATAAATGTACACACTATTACTACATTCTGAATTATTATATTTTGTATATTAGATAGAAATTTCTCTGGTTACCAAAGTGGTTGTACACCCAGGTGTGTACATAGTTTATATGCGTACATATTGTGCATAGAATGTACTCGGGTACAGAAGGTACATATCTACATTATATGTACACATGTGTAGTGTACATATGTACATACTGTACCCACATATGTACACTTGCATATATTGTGCATCTGTACATAATGGGTACATGATGTACATGTTTACATATCATATCACAATAAATGTAAATGTACATGTTTGCAATATGTACATTTATGTTGATATTACATATTACATGTGTATTGTGATTTCATATGCAGTTGTGATTATATAACATTGTGATATTACAATAAATGTACATATTGTACACATGTGCATACCTATTGTGTGCACATTTTGTACATATATTTGTACAAATGATAGTTTATGTACATTTATTGTACATCTGTATTGTGTACATGTATGTACATCACAGTCAATGTACATATGTTACATATTCTGTACATTGAGTGTAATATCCCAATAAGTGTACACATTATGAGTTTTTTCTGGGTTATGACATTTAGTATATTAGATAAAAATGACTTCCAATATCACAGTGGGTATATACCCATGTGTGTCCATTTTGTGATATTATCCATCATATCCTAAGTAGGTATTTCTCTCACAATGAAAGAAGGTGTACACTCTGTGATTGTTCCAATATTATAGGCAAAGTGCAAGGCTTCTGCGATGTAGTTCCTAATATCCCAGGGACAGAGGATGAGTATACTCTTAATATCGCAGGAAGTGTACACCACCACTGTAGTATTGTTTCTAATATCCAGAAACTAAAAGGATATTACTCCAAATATCTCCAAAAGCACACAAGACCCCCGTTACATTGTTCTTAATAACTAGGGGATTACAGATGACATTGCTCACGATGTGACTGGCGCTGTAAGCCGGTCCTGTGATATTCTTCCTAATATCCAGATAAGGAGAGAAAAATGTTGCTGCCCGTAGAGAAATATTCTGAATACTGCAAGAGATGTACACCATGCTCTGATATGGTCACTAATGTAAACAAGAAAACAATTCTATTGAATTAAACATTGCAAGGGGTGAAACCCTCCTATGCTTTCAATTCTAATGTCAATGGGGTGAGGATGACATTTTTGTCAATATGCCAAATGTGTAACTAGAACTGTTGCCTAATATGTAAAGAACCACAATAACATTATCATTTCTGTGTTATATGGTTGCCAGTATCATATTACACCACATTTTCAAAATAGCCGGGCCCCAGCAGCTGTGGGCACAGCGCCCTAGGCAGGGGGTCCCTAAGCAGCCAGCGTGGGCCTGGTAGCTGTTATGGGCCCTCTGGCGGGGGCTGTGGGTACAGCCCCCTAGCCGGGGGTCTTTAAGCAGCCAGGGTGGGCATTGAGGCTGCTACGAGCAGAACTGTAGTAATAGCCTGCTGTGCATAGGTATGTAGTTTGCACCTATTTCTGCATGTGTACATTGTTTAAATAGTAGGCACATATTTGTATACGTGTACATACGGTGTTATCATGATACATATATATTTTCATAATATGTGCACTATACATATGTACCTAATACATACCTAATGTGTACAATACGTACTTTTTGGTGATATTACACGACATATATGTATTAGTGTGATTGTATATCTTACTGTGATTATATATATTTTATCACTGATATTTTAAGGAATGTGCATAGTGTACACATTATGTACCTATGCATTGTGTACACATTATAGAAATATATAGGTACATATTTTACAGATTATGTACATTTTTGTACATGTGCATTGTGTACACCTATGTACAGCAGAGTACATGTACAGATTGTGCTTATTTAATACATTTATCACAATACGACAATAAATGTACACACTATGACTACATTCTGGGATTTTATATTTAGTATATTAGATAGAAATCTCTCCGGTTACCAAAGTGGGTATACACCTATATGTGTACCTAGTATATACGTGTATATATTGTACATACTGTGTACTCCTGTACAGAAGGTACATATCTACATTATATGAACATATGTGTAGTGTACATATGTACATACTGTGCACACTTATGTACACGTGTATATACCGCAAATCTGCACGTGTGCATGATGTACATGTGTACATATCATATCACAATAAATGTAAATATATATAATGTGTGCAATATGTACATTTATATTGATATTATGTATTATATGTGTATTGTGATTATATATGCTGTTGTGATTATATGAAATCATGGTAATATTACAATATATTTACATATTGTACACATTATGTACATACCTACTGTGTACACATTATGTACATATAAATGTACATATTGTACAGATTATGTACTTTTTTATACATATGTATTGTGTACACATATGTACATCACAGTCAATGTACATATGGTACATATTTTGTACGTTGATTGTAATATCCCAATAAATGTACACATTATGAGTATATTCTGGGATATGATTTATAGTATATAAGAAAAAAGTTACTTCCAATATCAATGTGGGTATACTCGCATGTGTATCCATTTTGCTGTACCTTCTATTAATCTTTGACATTGAACATGATAGTGAGAGGTGGTTCTTTTCTCTAACAAGGTTTTCTGTTAATATAACTCAACTCTACTACCTTGTGGCCTCTGTATCTTCAATTGTAAATTGTAATTTCCTATAAAAGAGAATATTTTGACATCACGCATCTACCTCTTGGATCCATCAGCCAGAGGCCTAAAATAAAAAAGACATTCACCCCACGAATGGTTATATAGTGGTTGACAACCCCACTTTCTTCTAGGTAAATAGTATCCTCTCTTTAACAGTAGCTACTTACAAGATTTGTGCATAAAGAATGTGACTTTTTTATCAGTATCTAGTTTATTCTTACATAAATTTCTAAAATACTGAGAGAATATTCTGATCATTGGTTATGTACTATTTTAATTTAATTTTTTCCTCTCAAATTTTATCTTAACTGCATACTCTACCCTGTTTATAAGACTGCCCTATGGTTAAATTTAGTAGGTAGTAAATTATCCTGAGCACACAGAACAATTCTTTTTGTAATCAACTCTGAAACATCATTGAAAGAGCAAGGATATGGGAATGAGATTTATCTGGCTTTTATTTCTGGTACTTACTTGCTCTCTGACCTTGGGCAACTTATGTATTGCTCTGAGTCTCATCTTCTTCATCTGTAAAATGATCATAGTAATACCTAATTCATATGCAGCTTGGAAATGTGTATTTTAGTGATTGATATAAATTTCCCGATACAACTTCTGACAAAATAATAGACACCCCACGAGAGATAGCCATAACAATCAGAGTTTATATTCACATTAACTGGGATAAAATTGATCTGAAAATACAGCATAAAAAAGCAGCCAAAAATTCACAGGCATATATTTCGCTTGCCTTTTTATACAGAGCTGGAAAATTTCTCATCATTATCTCATCCATTGCCTGCAGCACGATCCTTCCAAAACTCCTCCTAAGACCGTCTGCCAAGGTGGAACACACTGAACCGCATGTGACTCTGCCTTTTCTGACTATTTTTGCAAGATTTTTCTCATAGAGTATTATTAACAGAAAATGGGGCTGTTATCAAGGTGACTAGGAATGGTGCATCTCAGTTCAGGCTCTGATGGAATGTCTACTTGATCTGGTGCAACTCCAGCTGTGCTCTTGGCTTTCCTCACTTTTGTGGTTCCGAGAATGCAAATATTCTCCCATGGCTTCCTTATTTTGTCTTTCTCCATGAGGTCTCATTCAAGTATAAACATTCCCTTCAATTTTCTCAATTCATTTTATATTGTCTGAATAACCTTGATAATTTTCCCTTTCCTAAAGCTATAGACCTTCTTTTCGTGTGTAAGAACAGATTACTCACAAATGTTTACTGTCCGCTAAACATTTATGTGTAATCGGTCCTTAATTCTACACACAAAATATCATCTCTACCAACATTTTACAACTATAGTCTTTCTATAGAGAACTATGAAAGGAACTTGCTCTAAAGGAGAAACTTCCAGAGCTAAACCAAGGGTCTGACAATTTTTAACAATATGTTATTCAGTAAAAATATTTTTTCAGTTAACAGAGAAGAATGCCATGGACAAAATGGCAAAACAGAACTTTTCAGCACTTATTCCTTCACAGAAACATCAATTTGAACAGCCATCCGTGCATCAAAGTGTCTTCAAAAGAGACAAGGAATCCAGGTGAGAGGTTATAGCACGTTTGTGGAGTAGAAAAGTAAGAGAAACGGCATAAAATAGAGTATAAAAGAGAGTTTTATATTATCTGCATTACCCCGCCCCTAAACCTGGGTAGTGCAGCATAGAAAGAGATACTATGTATGTGCAGAGAGGAGAGCAAATGTAACACCTGACTTCAACATCAAATCCAATGCCAGGCACAATTCAGTGAATTCAACACCAGGCAGGTTTCTATAGCCACAGGCTATGGGACAGGCCCTGTCAACCCAAGCTCCAGGCCTTCCCCTATGGCTCTAAGATCTAATGCCTCCAACCTCCATGGCTTTTACCGACATAGGCTCCAGGCCTTCGCCACAACCAGGCCATTTATGGCTTCCCCAGGCTCCACACTGGTTACTATAGACTCGTAAGTGCCTGGATAAACAAACCTCTACATCGACACAGTGGAATATTATTCAGCAATGAAAGCAATAATCTTTGAATGTGGCTTTTGTTGCAGAAAAAAAGCACGTGAGCTATGAAGCCATTAAAAGACATAGAGGAAACTCAAATACATACTACTAAGTGAAAGAAACCAATCTCAAATGACCACTGACTATATGAATCCAACTATATGACATTCTGGAAAAGGCAAAACTATAGAGACATCAAAACGTTCAGTGAGTGCTGGGGGTTGAAAAGTGGGAAAGGATAAATGGGCAGAGCATAGAGGATGTTTAGGGCAATGAAACTACTCTGTGTGTTACTATAATGGTAGACACATGCCATTACACCCTTGTCAAAACTCACTGAATATACGACAGCAAGAATGGTCCCTAATGTCAATTATAAACGATGGGTGACAGTGATAAGTCAATGTTGGTTCATCCATTGTAACAAATGTACCTCTCTAGTGAGGAAGGCTGATAGTGGAGGAGGCTGTGCATTTGGGGAGGTGGGAATGTAGGAACTCTCTGTACTTTACACTATGCCTCACTATTAACTTTACACTGCCCTAAAGATAAAGCATATTGGAAAAAAGATTGAGCTGTCGATATAAGCCCAATGTCTACTTTGACGTCCAGAAATGTTTCTTTTAAAACGCTAATACACCACTTCCTGGAAGAAAATATTTGTTAACAAATTATTTTCTAGAA
Source organism: Callithrix jacchus (assembly GCF_049354715.1). Lineage (NCBI taxonomy): Eukaryota > Metazoa > Chordata > Mammalia > Primates > Cebidae > Callithrix > Callithrix jacchus. The sequence continues at coordinate 1,710,951 of NC_133510.1, forward strand.
CAATTATTTTTGTGGGTGTTCCTGTCACAACTATACATAAAAATCAGAATATGCAGCAACATCTTGATACTCTAAAAACACAATACCAAAAACGTTAAGAAAATCATTTCTAAATTTGATCTAAGCCAAAATGTGGAGAAGCAAAAGGGAAGAAAATTATTTCTGTATAATGAGATTATAGGTTGTTTCTACGAACTCCTCTACAGTTTTCAGTATTTTCCAACTTCTATCATGGAGATATATAAATATAGAAGTAGATATGTAGATATATAGTCATTAGATATATATTTATATATAATAAATCAACAGATACCATTTTTATTATTTATTTATTTATTTATTTATTGAGACGGAGTTTCGCTCTTGTTTCCCAGGCTGGAGTGCAATGGCGCGATCTTGGCTCACCGCAACCTCCGCCTCCTGGGTTCAGGCAATTCTCCTGCCTCAGCCTCCTGAGTAGCTGGGATTACAGGCACGCGCCACCAAGCCCAGCTAATTTTTTGTATTTTTAGTAGAGACGGGGTTTCACCATGTTGACCAGGATGGTCTCGATCTCTTGACCTCGTGATCCACCCGCCTCGGCCTCCCAAAGTGCTGGGATTACAGGCTTGAGCCACCGCGCCCGGCCTACAGATAACATTTTTAAAAGATATATTTATGTATTTTATATATTTATATAATATATACATGATCATATATACATCATGTTATCACCATTATGGATATAAAGAAGGACATTAAAATAGTGAAAAGATTAAAATAAAATGTACCAAAATGGAAACAGTGATTTAACTCTGCCTAGCTTTATGTGATTAAACAAGGTATTTTTCAAATCTATTTTTCTTTGCTTTCTAGAGGCTTTATAATAAATCTATATTTTTATATTTAAAAGCCTAATTTTTATTAAACAAAAATTCAGCAACACTGTCTTTAGAACATTTTTTAAATCAACTTGAGCATGAAGAAAATGTTATGACTATGGTGGTGAGCATTTTGAAAGATTAGCAGAAGCAGGGATAATGTGACACTTAGCTGATCTTTCAAGGGAAGCTAGACAAATGACACTTTTCGAAAAGAAAATAGTAACTAGTGTTGAAACATGGTATCGCCAGTATGATTAAGAAGGAAAGTGTCAACTTCTTCTGTGGAAAATCCTAACATTACCAAACGTAAGAAGGCAAATACTTCAACAACAGAAATGAAAAAGATCTTGATTCATTTATTTAACACTTTTTTAGAGTTTAATCCCAAAAAGTCTATTTTGAAGAAAAAAAAAAATCTTACTCGTGTATATTACCCTTTGCAGTGAACTGGCCAAATAAGTCTATCCAAGGTACGTTAAATACCGAGCATGCTGGAAACATTTTTATTGACATCATCTCTAATCCCTACAATAGTGTAAGGGAAGGTTTAACATCTTCTTTTTACAGAGAGGAAAGCTGAGGCTCAAAGAGGTATAGTAGCTCATTTAACATTACACATCAAATACGTGGTGGAGATGGGACCTATACTTACATCTGTCAGACCTTAAAGTCTGTGTTCTTCTTTCTACCTCTCTGCCTCAGTCCAACAATTGGGATCTTTGCCATGATGCCTCACGAGTTCACGAGGCACTTTTCAGGAAGTTTTTGACTCAGACTTTATCACTCAGCAAGATACCTCAACTAATTTACAAAATGTGACTTGAAAAGCAGGTTGTAATTCCAAAAGCAAAAATCCAACCACAAAAGATAAAGTCTTAATCAGTAGAGCTTTACAGAAGGAAGTAATGTAGGTAGTAAGGGCACTTTCGGAAATGTCTGGAATCAGAGGAGTCGATGTATCACCTGTTAGAAATTGTACTCGCTTGGTAGCAAAATTTTCCTTGTGTTCACTTAAAATAATAGTCTTCTTGTTTTAAAACCAACGCACAGTCAGAGGGTGACTTGGATGTTTATTTTTTATTCTCTTTGCCTTCTTGTTTTAAGAATGGATTTTTCCTAAATTCTAATTATTATTGTAACTTACATAAGTGCAGCAGATTTTGCTTTTAAGGATAAAACTACATTTAAGTAGCTTTGTCTGGATTATCAAAACCAGGCCCTGAAGAAGTGAGTTCCTAAAGGGTAGGAACTTTGCTTATGTCTATATCTCAGTTGTGTTAAACAGAATAACTGGCGCAAATTAGCAAATGATGCACTGAGGAATCATAGAACAAAAGACATTATGAAGAACTAAGTTTCAGATTCAGGGTGACGCTAAGGAGCTAGTGTACCAGAGGATGGTATGCCTTCTGCAATCACAAAAGCAGCATTCAGTCTGATCTGGGCTCTAAGAAATGCTCCTTGAGACCTGAAATTTTATCCTAACACTGCCACTAACAGGTTAAGTCAGAAAGAGTTCACTTCCCAGAGCTTTCGATTTCTGGTTTCCAAATCAGCACAATGAGAAACTGAAAAGAAGGAAAGAGGAAAAAAAGAGAGGGTCAGAGATCCCTCCTGCTTGTACAATGCCATGATTTGGACACAGGGTTTGGGCAACCATGGCCCATCCACCAATTCCTGCCTGTCGTCTCTTGTCAGACAGCTCATGAGCCACGAATGTGAAAGAATTCAAAAAAGTAACAATATTTTGGGACATGTCAACAATTATATAAAATGCAATTTTCAGTTCTCATAAAAGTACTTTGGAACTCAGACCCACTCCTTTATTACCCATTTCTATGGCTGCTTTCACACCACAACCACAGAGATGAGTAGCTGTGACAGAGACCATATGGGCTGCCGAGCCTAAAATATTTACTGCCTAGACCTTTCCAGAAAAAAAAAAGGATTGCTGATCTTTTACACAGACAATCAAGCAAGCGATCACCTGAGAACATTAAAATCTGTGTCTAGGACAAATGGGGCCTATATAAACTAGGGAATAATCTTCCCCACTAATTATGCAAGAACATTCATCCTTGAGAGAGAAGGCTACATGGCTTGGCAGCACTACTGCCACCAGTCCAGACTTCCCCTCACCTGTGCCCTATAAGTGACCAGCATTTCTAGGCATCCGTGGAGCAGCGGGGTGTATTCTCATGGCTGGCCCCACACCTTCCCTTCCTCCTGCTTCCTCACATTCTATTTTCTGAGTGGTTGTCAAAGGAACGCTGAATTTTGCTGTCACTTTTTCAGACCCCAATTCCACTTATGACAGTCTTGGTACCAGGAAGCATTCCAAGCTCCTATCTCATCACCACAACCGCCTGCTTCTCACTTAGTCCAGACGAGCTTGCCACAGTGCACTTGCTTTTTAATCGCTCTCTCTCTTCTTGCCTTCACCTCCTCTCCCTCCCTCTCTCCCTGGCTCTTTCTGTCACACGGGTGTGTGCACATACACAAGTTCCGATTAGATAAAAGAAGAAACACTTTTTAAGTTTCTTTCTAGGCCTAATAGAAAATTCTTTTTTTTTTTTTTTTTTTTTTACAAAAACAGAGCTGTTTATGTCCATTGCAAAAGTGTGGGTGTCCTTCCTTTTGGAGAGTAGCAATCATGTTCTACATGGCCTTCTGACACATTGCATGTTGTACATATGTGTGTGTGCACATGTGCATATGAGTGTTAGAGTATGTGTGTGTAGCAGGGAGGAAAGAGATGAAGGAGAGTGTGTATGTGCATGTTGGTTCACATGAGTGTGAGTGTGTGCATGCACGTGCCTGTGTGTGTGCACGTGTATGAGCATGCTTGTATTTGCGTATGAGAATGTGCATGTGAGAGAGAAAGAAAGAATGTGTGTATGTGTGAATGTGTATGTGTGTGTATAGCAGGGAAGAAGGGGATGAAGGAGAGTATGCTAAAAAGAGAACACCTCAGAACAGTCCAATAAAAGATTCCATATCAACATCATATCTTGTTAAAATACAGGATTCCCAAGTCAGTCACCTTCAAGCTGGAAGCCTGGAGTGTAAAAAGAGTGGGTGTTCTTCTCTGACAACTTATTGTCTAAGACGATTTTATGATCAAAAATATATTCGAATAAAAGTACCTGAGAAAAGTACATAAAGAGAATATAGCAAAATGTTAACAATGGTTTCCTTTGGGTGAGAGGAAGAAGAAGCAGGTTGTGGTTGATCTGTTTCTTTTAGTTCAACTATTCTGCATTCCTCACTTTTAAATTTTGGATATTAAGCTGGAGAGAAAGAACATGAATATAAAGATGAATTCGCTGAATGGAGCAACGAATGCTGAGTTAGCCAAAAATGTATGGCTACCTTCTATATCTAATTATCTGAGGGCAAATCAGAAAACACCACTTTCAGAAATTTTTTTTTTTTTTTAGAAATGAAAATTCGCTCTTGTTGCCCAAGCTGGAGTGCAATGGCACAATCTCAGCTCACCGCAGCCTCCGCCTTTTGGGTTCAGGCAATTCTTCTTCCTCATCCTCCCGAGTAGCTGGGATTACAAGCACGCACCACCATGCCCAGCTAATTTTTTGTATTTTTAGCAGAGACAGGGTTTCACAATGTTCACCAGGATGGTCTCGATCTCTTGATCTTGTGATCCACCCACCTCGGCCTCCCAAAATGCTGGGATTACAGGCTTGAGCCACCGCGCCCAGCCAGAAATTTTTAAAAATGTGTTTTACGTTATTTTCCCTTTCAGCCTAAGGACTAAAAATTGAACACAACTGGATCTGCGCCATTGCCTCAAAGATTCTTAGCCTAGTTCAAGATCCATTGTGTGGACACTCCTGCTTTTTAGACAGAAAACAGGGCTAAATTCCTATTGACTTCCAAATACACAGACCCACAGATTTGTCACAGTAGCCTCTCTCTCTCACCCTGTCTCTGTCCGTCTGAGTCTCTCTTTCTTTCTCTCTCTCTTCCCTCACATCATCCCCAAATCAGAATGCATATATAAAAATTTGATTAACTGAAACATAGAATGACCAAGATTTTACTACAAGAGAAATACACAGACTTCAGCTAAGATGTTTGGTTGAATACCTGCATATACCTTCACTCCATCATTAAACCACATTAACATGGGATGATTAAAAATAAATAAACCAACAAAGATAAAAAGAAAATAAAGACAATCCCTTCAGCATATAGAAAACTGGCAAGCAGAAGCTGTCAGTGACACCTCACAGTAGACACAGAGATGCTAAATCTTAAGCCAGTGGCAGGAAGGCAACCAGGATCCCCAATGATTCAAGAGTTGGCAGCTAAATCTACCTAGGGAATTTATGTTTCAGTAGTAAGTAGATCCCAGATCCTCTCCCTAGAATCGGTGACTGCATTCCACGGTGGTGGCAGGGAGGAGGTTTCCTCTCTATAGGGTAAAATTTGGTGTCTCTAGGCAGGAGCTCTCTAGACACAAGTGCTTAAATGTACACACTGAACACTGAGATCCTCCAGGTTTTCCTACCACTGAGTTCCAATGAGGGTGGCAGATACACTTGGTCAGAAGTTAAGATGATTTTTCTCTAGAGACAATCTCTCTTCCTCAAGAAGAAAAGGTCTGACCCAGCAAGACCACCCCCAACAAAATGTTACAATCACAGAACTTCCATCAGCTTTTAGCTTTTCAGTGCTCCATTTTTTTCTAACAGACACAGACAGCTAAGGGTCACCAGGCATCTGAGCAAAGCTTCTAACATGAATGGCCGAGACCAGAGCAAGAAGACACGTAAATGCAGCCTGAATGAGGACTGTGCTAGGATATAAGACCTTCCGAAACCCATATGAATGTTCACGAAGAGATAAAAGTGTTACCATTTTCATGAAACAAGAACCAAATTTAAAGACAAAGTAAACGCTTAGAAATTAAAAATATGACAGCAGAACTTGTGAAAAATTCTTGTTAGAATAGTAAGACAACAAAGTTGAGTAGATGAACCTTATGTCTTCCAGAAATAACGATAAGAAAAAAGTTGAAATCCAGAAGAAAATTTGAACAGGTTCAACACTAAAATGATCAGAATTCCAAAGATAGAAATAGAGACAGACAGAGAGAGAGAAAAAAGAACAGACACACGCAGCAAATAAGAAAGAGAGAGATAAACCCTAACACAGTAATTGCTGGAGACTACAACACCCAACTTTCAGCACTGGACAGATCTTCCAGACAGAAAACCAACCAATCAACATGAAATTTAATCTTTACTACAGACCAAAAGGAACTGATATTCAAGGAACATTTCATCCAATGACTGCAGAATACACATTTTTTCAACTCAACACATAGATCATTCATAAGTATAGAAGATACCTTAGGTCACAAAGCAGATGCAATCACATTTGAAATCAGGACGAAGAAATTCATTCAAAACCATACACTTACATGGAAACTGAGTAACTTGCTCCTGAATGACTCCTGGGTAAATCATGACATTAAGGCCGAAATCAAGAAGTTTAAGAAGTTCTTTGAAAGTAATGAGAACAAAGGTACAACTTACCAGAGTTTCTGGGATGCAGCTAGTCAAGTAGTGTGGAGAGAAATTTATAGTACTAAATGCTCACATCAAGAAGTGAGAACTCGGGACAGCTGCGGTGACTCACTCTTGTAATCTCAGCACTTTTGGAGGCCACGGCGGGCAGATTACAAGGTCAGGAGTTTGAGACCAGCCTGACCAACATGGTGAAACCCCATTCTAATAAAAATACAAAAATTAGCTGGTGTTGTGGCACATACCTGTAATCCCAGGTACTCAGGATGCTGAGGCAGGAGAACTGCTTGAACCCAGGAGATAAATGTTGCAGTGAGCCCATATCACACCACTGCACTCCAGCCTGGTTGAGAGAACAACACTCCATCTCAAAAACAAAATTGAGATCTCAAGTTAACTACCCAACATCACAATTAAAAGAATTGGAAACCCAAAAGCAAAGAACACCCTCAAAGCTATGCTGAATGGGAGTGGGGAGAGAGGGCATCTCTATCTTGTGCCAATTTTTAAGGGGAATGCTTTCAGCTTTTGTCCATTCAGTATGATGCTGGCTGTGGTTTTGTCACATGTGGCTCTTATTATTTTGAGGTATGTTCCTTCAATACCTGGTTTATTGAGAGTTTTTAACACACATGAAAGTTGAATTTTATCAAAAGCTGTTTTTGCATCCATTGAGATAATCATGTGGGTAATTTTTTTTCTTTAGTTCTGTTTATGTGATGATGACATTTATCAATTTGCATATGTTAAACCAAACTTGCATCTCAGGGAGGGTGGTTGTGACCAGGAATTCATCAGTTTCTTCTAGATTTCTCAATTTTTTCAGGTTCAGTGGCTCACATCTGCAATCCCAGAAATTTGGGAGGTCAAGGTGGGTTGATCACCTGAGATTGGGAGTTCAAGACCAGCTGGATCAACATGAAGAAACCCCATGTCTACTAAAAATACACAATTAACCAGACATGGTGGCACATGCATGTAATCCCAGCTACTCAGGAAGCTGAGGCAGGAGAATAGCTTGAACTCAGGAGGCAGAGGTTGCACTAAGCCGAGATCTCACCATTGCCTTCCAGCCTGAGCAACAAGCACAAAACTTCATCTCAAAATTAAAGGAAAAAAAGTGCCTACAGTTGTACATCATATTCTCTGAGGGTGGTTTGTATTTCTGTGGGGTCAGTGGTAATATTGCCCTTATTGTTTTTGATGGTGGTTATTTGAATCTCTTCCCTTTCTCCTTCATTGGTCTAGCTTCAAGTTTATTATTTTTTAACCAGTATGATTTTAATATACCAGTTATTGGGTAGGAAATTGAAACATACAGAGTGCCATCTCCAAGAGCAGTCATGATTTCATTTGGGTTCTTGAAAAATGTTAAGAAGTAGGTTGAGTTTTATTATTTTTTTCAGAAAACCAGCTTTTGAAAAATTCATGTGGAACCAAAAACAGCCAAGGCAATCCTAAGCAAGAAGAGCAAAGCTGGAAGCGACATGCTACCAGACTTCAAACTGCATTACAGGGCTACAGGAAACAACAGCATAGTACTGGTACAAAAACAAACACATAGACTAATGGAACAGAATAGAGAATCCAGAAACAAAACCAAGCTTCTACAACTATCTGATCTTTGGCAAACTTAACAAAAACAAGCAAGGGGGAAAAGATTCTCCCTATTCAATAAACGATGCCAGGATAACTGGATAGCCATATGCAAAAGACTGAAACTAGACCCCTTCTTTACATTACATACATAAATTTGCTCATGATAGATTAAACACTGATATGTAAAACCAAAAACTATAAAAGCTCTGCAAGACACGAGACAATGCCATTCAAAACATAAGCACAGGCAAAGATTTCATCATGAACATGCCAAAAGAAAAGGTAACAAAAGCAAAATTGAAAACGGGTCAAATTAAAATGAGAAACTTTCACACAGCAAAATAAACTATCAACAGAGAAAACTGACAACCTACAGAATGTGAGAAAATGTTTGTAAACTATGCATTCCACAAAAATCTAATATCAAACATCGGTAGGGAAATTAAATTTACAAGAGGAAAACAAACAACCCATAAAAAGGTGGGCAAAGAACATAAACAGACACTTTTAAAACAAGACATACATGCAACAAGCAATCATATTAAAAAAGCTCAACGTCACTGATTATTAGAGAAATGCAAATGAAAATTATAATAAGATGCCATCTCACACCAGTCATAATGGCAATTATTAAAGCAAAAAAAAAAACACATACTGGCAAGGTTAGAGAGAAAATCAACACTTACACACTGTATTCGGGAATGCAAATTAGTTCTGCCATTGTGAAAAAGTGTCATGATTCCTCAAAGACCTAAAGAATGAAATACCATTTGATTCAGCAAACCTAGTAATGGGTTACTAGGTATGTACCCAAGGGAATATAAATCCTTCTGTTATAGAGACATGTGCACGCATATGTCCATGGCAGCACTGTTCACAATAGCAAAAATATGGAATCAAGCTAAATGCCCATCAATGGTAGACTGGATAAAGAAAATGTGGTACATATACAACAAAAAACACTAGGCAGCCACAAAAGAATGCGATCGTGTTCTCTTCAGGGACATAGATGAAGCTGGAGACTATTATTCTTAGCAAACTAATGCAGGAACACAAAATCCAAATACCAGATATTTTCACTTGCAAGTGGGAGCTAAATGATGAGAACACAGGAACATAAAACAGGCGGAAGAACAACACACACTAGAGCCTTTCAGAGAGTGGAGAATGAGAGAAGGAAGAAGATCAGGAAAAACAACTAAATGGGACTAGGCTTAATACCGGAGTAATGAAATGATCTGTACAATAAACCTCATGACAGATTTTACCTAAATAACAAACCTGTGCTTGAACCTTTGAACTTAAATAAAAGTTAAAAAAAAAAAGGCAACTTCTCAAGTTGAATAACATAACCTCCTAGGTTTAAACACATGAACACAAACTCACACCAAGGAACATTGTCTTGAAAATCTGCAATATATGACAAAGGAAAACAGCTCTCCTAAGTTTTCAGAAAAGTTTTTTAAAAAACAGTATTTACAAAGAATCAAAAATCAGAATGATTTCAGGCTTCTCAACAGCACTACCAGAAGCTGGGAAATAATGGAGTAGTATCTTTAAAACTTGAATGGGAAATTATTTTCAATCAAAAATTCTATGCCCCACCAGTCATGTAAGTGTAAGAAGAAATAAAGTCATATTTCAGAACAATTTGCTTCAGTGTATCCTTGCTTGAATAAGTTACTGGAGGATACAGTCCACAAAAAAGAGATTCAGGGCACGGGGCAGTGCAAAACAACAGAGTGGGTTTGTATTTGTATTGAAAAGACAGCAGCATTCGAGAGTTAGGAAATACTGGAGGAGGAGTTTTCTCCAGCATCCCTGGAGCCCACACCTCTCATTTCCACATTCCTATGTCCCATTGCTGCCCATGAATTCTGATCACCTATTCCTTTGAGAGAGGTATTTCTCTCACCGGTTAGCTGTAGTCAAATGGCTCTTTCTTGGGCTACAGGAGGAAATCTATTGCTTTTCATTAAACATCAATTTGATTAACCTAGGCTTGAGGTCAGCATTATGCCATCAGCTGTACGTTCTTGGGAAGACATCTACTCACAAACTGGTTAAAGAACGTGGCCCTCCTACCTCTGACTTGTGTGATTCTAAGCAAGCTATTTAGCACCCTCTCATCTGTGAAACAAACATAAAGTTCTTATCTTGGGCTCCACAAACAGAAAGTGTTGAACAAGAACAGTTTCTTCTCCTCCAAGGTCAGACCATATGGAGGACCCTAAGACAGCCACAGTCTTGGTCAGTAGGACAAACACAAGGTTCAAATTGCACCATTAAAACTGTGGCCAAACGTTTGCTCTGCCTCTGAGTCACTCACTGTCATAAGGCTCTACCGGTTCCCATTCAAGATAGAAAGTGGGCTTTTGTTGGTTTTTGTTGTGTTTTTCAAGAGATGGAGTCACCCAGGCTGGAGTACAGTGGCATGACCATAGCTCACTGCAGCCCCAAACTCCTGAGCTCAAGTGACCTTTCTGCCATGGCCTCCTGACAGATGCTGGGCCAACAGGGCAGCAGGTATGCATCCCCACACCCAGTAATTTTTTTTTGAGAGATGGGGTACCGCTATGTTGCCCAGACTGCTCTCAAATTCCTGGCCTGAAGCAATTTTCCCATATTAGCCTCCTAAATTTCTAGGATTACAGGTGTGAGCCACTGTGCCCAACAGGTGTTTTTAAATACAATTTCCACACTGCTATTCTGAAGAAGGGCAAGAAGCAAAGAGTCCCTCCTTGAAACATAGAAAATAAAAGCATTCACTATTAAGTGGAGGAAGAGTTGATGATCAGCCAAAACTACTTCAACTGTAATCTAGAAGTCCCATTGATACAGGAGTTCTAAAGAAATTATTTAGTCAGAGATTGAAAGTAAGGAATTCTTTGGTAAGGTTTCCCTTTGAATAAAAAGCAGCCCCAAAACCATTTCTAACAAAGAGCGGCCTGTAAAATCGAGCTGCAGATATAGACAAGCCAGCTAAAAGCTTGCACAGGCGAATGCCAGCAGCTGTAACAATAGGAGGCTACTTGGGTGCCAGGCATGCTCAACCTGACGGCTTCATCTTCCTTTTTCTTTATCAACCACAAGTGCAGTAAGGGACAGACAACATGCACTGGCCAAGTAGAAAACCTATATGCATAAGAAGATTCGGGTGGATAGCCAGCTTCTTCACGAGCTATGTAAAGCTCTCACCTGGTCCAACCCATATTTGGACCCTATGTAAATCAAACACCACCTCCTCAACAAGTCTATAAAACCTTGTGCAGTTCACCAGAAAACACACTCAGAAGCCCCTCTCTCTCTCTCTGCAGAAGAGAGAGATGTTCTCTTTTCTTCCTTTGCCTGTAAAACCTCCATTCTTAACCTCACTCCATGTGTATTCACGTCCTTGATTTTCTTGACATGAGGCAATGTACCTTGGGTATTACCTCAGATGGACAATGCTGCTTCATCATAGTTCTGTTTTGTTCAGGTTGTGGGACAAACGGCTCCTTTCCTCTGCAACCTCAGCTCAACCTTACTTAGGCCTCCTTCCAGCAGAATCACAGAGCCAAATGAAACCCCTTAAGTCTTCTTTTAAATTGGCAGCCGCTCCAAAGAAAGCAGCATGATGAGTTTCAGGTGGCCCGGGGTGGGGGCAGTGCTACTCTGGCTTCTCCGTGCTCAGTCCCTCTCAGTTCAAAAGCGCACCACGTGGAGCAATAGAACACCTCCTCATCTGGGTTTTAAAAATAGTGGGAGGAAAAGTGCTGTCTTCATGCTTATTTCCCTGGCAGAGGGGAGGTCATAAAACACTAATTTCTAAGCAGTGGACCAGAGTTTTACTGATCTCTTCTGTTACTTACTCATGTTTACCCAGAGAAACCACATCACAAATCTGAGTCTCCTCTGGCAAGAGAAAGAATCGGATTCATGATTCTCTCAGCCCTCTTTCCACAGTGGAGTTCTGACTCCACTTCTAAAATACTTTTCTGCAAGCCTCTGTACCTCATAAATGTTTTACTATACTCGAGACAGCAAAGGGAAGCACAGATTAGCTACTGTTTTCAGAACAGTGGAAACATGCTGTCTTCTCCACGTTTGGCATTGGAGTCAAAGATCAAGCGCCAAACAGTAGTTGTCAAGAATCCTTTCATTTACAATCAGGTTCTAGACTTTTCAAATGGTGTGGGCAAGAACCAGTTTTGCCAGAATAGGTTATTATCTACCTCTTACCTTTATAGGACAGGACTAAAAATTCTCTTTTTTAAGACAGAGTCTTGCTCTGTTCCCGAGGCTGGAGTGCAGTGGCATGATCTCGGCTCACTACAACTTCTGCCTCTCAGGTTGAAGTGATTTTCCTGCCTAAGCCTCCTGAGTAGCTAGAATTACAGGGGCCCACCACTACACTCAGCTAATTTTTTAGTTTTTAGTAGAGACAGCGTCTCCCCATGTTTGCCAGGGTAGTCTCCAAAGCCTGACCTTATGATCTGCCTACCTGAGCTGCCCAAAGTACTGGGATTACAGATGTGAGCCACCACGCTGGGCATTTTTTTTAATTACACTGAAGACTTTTGAAAGGGTTGTGTGTTGTATGAACTCCCTCCTCACCCAATTCTCATGGATGGGAAAATGCTGCTGCTTCATTTCAAAGCTAATGAGCTGCCTGAACAGGAACTTCTATTTAACCATTCAAGCTGATTAGCTCACGTCCCTGAAGGCTGGAGAACACGGGAACTGCTATCCCATCTGAATACAATCCAAAAGCAAAAGGCTGTGGCCAAGTTGAAATAATGGGGCAGATAGAAGCGATAAAGACTGGAGCTGGGAGTGGCCCGTACTTCAAGTTAAGCCAAACAAAGGTGTTTGCATGTTTTATATGGGCAAAATAGGAATTCCATAATCGAGAAAACCATTGATTTTAAGGAGGACGCTGCCCTGAAAAGCTTCCTGCCAGGGGTAAGGAAGAGGCTGCCCAGGACCCCCAGAGGCAGATGGTAGGAGGGCTCTTAGTGGCTTCCTAGAAACTGTATTACCTGAGGTAGTGAACTGCTGTCAGAGATCCCTACCAGGAGAATTTCTCAGGAACGCATGAGAAAGGGCCCAAAACTGCATGACTGCTCCTAAAATGTGACACCATAATACAGCTGAACTATTCAATAAAGCCCTATCTGTTCCTCTGTCTCTCCTTTCTCCCTGCCCCTATCCAACCCTAGAAGAGCCAGAAAGCACTGCTAAGAAGTGAGGGTGGGTGGTCATAAACAAACACACTGCCCTCCTTTCCCTTCCCACTGTGGGTTTCTCAGGCTGAGGCTGTCACAGAGGAGGAGGGATGAAAATTGTTTTCGTTGATATTTTATCATGAACATTTATGAACGTACAACAAAGTTGAAAAAACTTTACAGTGAACACTTTATCGTCACCAACTTGGAGTCTTGTTTTATCTCATGTCCATCCATAGATCCATCTTTCTATCCATCCAGTAATCCATTATAGTTTTTAGGCATTTTAAAGTAAATTGCAGACATCAGTAACTCAACGTGCATTAACTAGAATTTGGTACCTTTCTTTTTCCTTTTGGTGTAAAGTTTACAAATGATGAAATGCAAAAATTTTAAGTATGTATTTACCGAATTTTGACAAAAGTATACATATGTGTAACCCAAAACTCTATCAAATAAAGAACATTACTATAATCCCTGATATGGTTTGGCTGTGTCCTCACCCAAATCTCTTCTTGAATTGTAGCTCCCAGAATTCCCACGTGTTGTGGGAGGGACCTGGTGGGAGAGAATTTAATCATGGTGGCAGTTTCCCCCATACTGTTCTTGTGATAGTGAATAAGTCTCACAAGAGCTGATGCTTCTATAAGAGGAAAGCCCTTTTGCTTGTTTCTCATTTCTCTCTTGTCTGCCACCATGTAAGATGTCCCTTTGACTTTCTGCCGTGATGATGAGGCCTCCCCAGCCAGGTGCAACTGTGAGTCCCTTAAACCTTTTTTGAATAAAGTACCCAGTATCAGGTATGTCTTTATCAGCAGTGAAAAAACGGACTAATACAATCCCAGAAAGTTTCCTCATGACTTGTCTCAGTCTCCAGCTCTGTACCCTTGGATTATTTTCTTTGTAGACTAAGTTTGCCAACTTTAGAAATTCCACATAACTTGAATCATGTTGTGATAACCCTATATATAAGGCTCCCTTCAGTCCACAAAATAATTTTTATATTTATCAGTCAGGTTACACATATCAGTATCTCTTTCATTTTTATTGCTGAGTAGTATTTCATGCTATGAAATAACGTAGTTCGCTACCTGATCCTCTATTTGTGGTCACCAGAAATATTTTCAACGTTTGATTATTATGAGTAAAGCTATTGTGGTCTTCTATAAGTATTTTTATTAACATGTATTTTCACTAATTGGGGTAGATTCCTAACTCGGACATTTATTATAGATGAGATGTATATTCGTTCTGTAAGGAAATTCCAGAAATTTGACAAAGTAGTTGTACTGTTTTATAGTCTGTATTCTTGCCAACATTTGGTGTTTAGTCTTTCCCAACCTAGTTATTTTGTGGGGTGTGTAGTAGTATCTCACTGTGGTTTTAATCTGCATTTCCTTGATGTTAACCATTTTGTCCCACTTGTATATTATCTTTGCAAAGTGGCTCCCCAAATTTTTTCCCCTTCTAAACAGTAATTGTTCTCTTTCTTTTAGTTGTTCTGTCATCCAGGCTGGAAGGCAATGGTGCAATCTTGGCTGACTACAGCCTCTGCTTCCTGGGCTCAAGCGATCCTCCCACCTCAGTCTCCCAATTAGCTGATACCAGGCTAACTTTTTGTATTGATATTAGCCAACATACAAGGCTAATTTTTTGTACTTATACTAGGTATCAGGGTCTCACCATGTTGCCCAGACTAGTCTCAAACTCCTGGCCTTAAGCCATTCATCCTCCTCGGCCTCCCAAAGTACTGGCACTACAGGTGTGAGCCACTGTGCCCAGCCTTATTTTCAGGTTATAAAACTGCTTTCTATATTCTGGAAATCAGGCTCTTTACTGAAAATAGATTTATGACCATTTTCTGTCAGGCTGTGGCTTGCATATTCTTTTGTTTAATGTATCTTTTAATTTTCCCAGACACATTTTCTGCAAAATTTGTGTTAGTTTTTGTTGTATTTTTCAGATACTTTGTTCATTTCATCTAAGTTGCAGAATTTGTCACCATGACGTTGTTTATGATAGTCTCTTATTATCCTTTTCACGTCTGCAGGATCTGTAGTGATAGTTTCACTTCGCTTTCACTTCTGATATTGATACTGACCATTTGTGTTTCCTCTCTTTTTTTCATGATCAGAGTACCTTAAGGTTTATTAATGTTGATATTTTAAAACAACCAGCTTCTTTGATTTGTTAGTTTTCTCTATTATTTTGTCTGTCTTCAATTTGGTTTATCTCTGCACTTTTACCTTTATTGTTTCCTTCTTACTACTTCGTTGGAGTTTTCTTTGCTCTGTGTGTGTGTGTTTTCAATCTTCTTTAGGTGAACATTTACGTCATTGATTTTAGACCTTTCTCTTTTTCTTCTATTGCAGTATAAGCATGTACGGCTATACTTCCCTCTGGGAACTCCCATAGCTGTAATTCATAAGTGTTGGCATGTTGTATTTTGATTATCCCTTAGAATAAAATATTTTGTATTCTACGTTTTGCTTTCTTCTTGGGCTTGTGTATTATATTTAATCTCCAAGTACTTGGAGCTTTCCTAGTTCTCTTATTGTTAATTTCTGTTTTAATCCTATTGTGGTCAGGTAACATACACTGCATGAATTCAATTTGATTTAATCGATTCAGTCTTGTTTTACGACCTAGCATGTGACCTATCCTAGTGAACACTACATGTACTTGAAACATACAGTATTCTGTGGTTATTGGGTGTCGTCTTCCATTGGTTTGTTTAAGATGGTGGAGAGTGTTGTTCAGGTCATCTGCATCTTGACTAAGATTTTGTCTAGTTTATCTATCAATTGCTTGGGAGATGGGTATTAAAATCACCAATCAAAATTGTGGATTGTTTGTTTTTTCCTTTAGTTCAATTTTGTTTTGTGCAAATTGACGCACAAATTATTTTTAATCCATTTTTTTGATGAAATGACTCTTCTGTAATCATGAACTATCCCTCTTTATCTTTGGAAATACTGTTTTGACTTAAGCATATTTTATTTGGTATTAATATAGCTTCTTCACACTTCCATTGCTGACTGTTTGCATAGTATATCATTTTAAATGTACTCATTTAGGGTCAGGTACAGTGGCTCACACCTGCAATCCCAGCACTTTGGGAGGCTGAGGCAGGTAGATCACTTGAGGTCAAAAGTTTAGGACAAGCCTATCCAATGCAGTCAAACCCCAGCTTTATTAAAAATACCCCAACATTTAGCTAGGCATAATGGCAGGTTTCTGTATTCCCGGCTACTCAAAAGGCTGAGGCAGGAGAATTGCTCGAACCCAGGAGGCGGAGTTTACAGTGAGCAGAGATTTCACCACTGTACTCCAGCCTAGGAGATAGAGTAGGACACTGTCTTAAAAAAATTCAAATGTACTTATTTAGACCTACGTATATTTGTCTTCTTTTTTTCTATTCAAAGTGTGTATTTCATATACAGCACTGGGTCTTGTGGGTTTTTTTAATCAATTCTGGCACTTTAATTGGAGTATGTGGTATGATTCAATAACATTTAACGTTATTAAATATAGATTTATTAGTGGTTGAATGATGTAATTGGATTCAAGCTTACAATTTAATGGTTTGTTTCATTAATTTGTTTGTTTTTGTTTGCATCCCCTTCCCAACTTTTTGTCCTGTCCCTTTTCTCCTGATGTCTTTTGGACTCTTTAAATACTTTTAAAATTTCATTTTAAAGTATCCATGACTTACTAGATGTAGTGGTTGAATATTCCTTATCTGAATTCCTTGGGACTAGAAGAGTTTTGGATTTTAAACTTTTGTCATATTTTGGAACATTTACATATACATAAAGAGATCTCTTAAAGATATAACTGAAGTCTAAACACAAAATTCACCTATGTTTACGTACACCTCATACACATAACGCAAATAAAATTTTACATATTTTTAGCAATTTTGTGCACGAATCAAAGTTTGTATACATTGAACCATCAGAAAGCACACATATCGCTACCTCAGCCGTCGATGTGGATGAATTTCAGATCTTGGAATATTTTGGATTTTGGGGTTTATGGATCAGAGATGCTCAACCTCTACCTGTTTTCATTGTTGATTATTTTATGTGTTAAATATGTAAAAAAGGGTTAAGTTTTCAGCTGAATGAGATTTTTGAGTTTGGAAATTAAACTAAACAGGATTTTTCTGAAGTTCCAGGATACAGGTTCAGAATGTGTAGGTTTATTATATAGGTATATGTGTACCATGGTGCTTTGCTGCACGTATCAACCGTTAATCTAGGTTTTAAGCTTCACATGCACTAGCTATTTGTCCTAATGGTCTCCCCGTCTCACCCTCCTCTGACCCCCAACTGGCCCCAATGTGTGTTGTTCCCTCCCTGTGTCCATGTGTTCTCACTGTTCGACTCCCAATTATGAGTGAGAAAGTGTGGTGCTTGGTTTTCTGCTCCTGTTTTGAACTAGACAGAATTTCTTAATATCTTAAATTGCTCAGTGAAATAGAAAATATCAAAGATTCTACCCAACAGGTGGGTAAGAATGAGTCCACGTAGCAACTTTGATAAAGTGAAGGGAAATAACAAACCATTTCTGATTGCTCCCTGCCACAGCCAGTGAATTCAACCTTTTTACTGTCCTTTTATTATTTTTCATTGTTCTTACAGTCATTATTATTTTTCCCCAAATGAAAAAATAAAAGTGGTGGGATTGATAGTGAGGAAACAGACTGACAGCTGCCCCTACACCTGAGTTTAACTTTTGAGAAATATAGTCAACATGATGATTTTCACACAGGGCTAGTAGGCCTTCTGCATCTGTTATAATTCCTGTTATGTTGTGGACAGAAAATAAATTTTTCTCTCCATGGGAACCTGTTAGTGATACTTGAGAACAATGTCAACTGTAGACCAAAACCGAATACAAGTGGAAATATTGTTTCATTTTTTTTGCAGTATTCCTTTTTTAAGACCTGAGATAGGAGGATAAAAAACGAAAGAACTATTGACATGTGCAACAACATGGCTGAATATCAAAAACATTTTCTTGACTAAAAGAAACCTTACATATGGAGTGATCACAATATAATTCTATTTCTATCAAACTTTAAAATCTGTGCTGAAAGAATATTTAAAAGTATATTTGGGCTCGGGACCGACTAAGAGGAGGCAAAACTGAACTTTCTAGTCTCTGCTGTGATCCAAAACCCATGCTATAAACTTTGTACACAGTATCTCATTTAATCCTCAAAATCACCCTAACAGGTAGTTACTGTCACTTCCCCTGCTTCAAACAGAACATGAAGCTCAGAGAATCCAGGTACTGTGTTTTTTTTTTTTGTTTGTTTTGTTTTTGAGATGGAGTTTTGCTCATGCCACCCAGGCTGAAGTGCAATGGCGTGATCTCGGCTCACTGCAAGCTCCGCTTCTGGGTTCAGGCAATTCTCGTGCCTCAGCCTCCCAAGTAGATGGGACTACAGGAACGCACCACCATGCCCAGCTAATTTTTTGTATCTTTCGTAGAGATGGGGTTTCACCATGTTGACCAGGATGGTCTCGATCTCTTGACCTCGTGATCCACCTGCCTCGGCCTCCCGAAGTGCTGGGATTACAGGTGTGAGCCACCATGCCTGGCCCAGTACTGTGTTTTACACGTACTTAGAAGTCACCAATTCCTAATGTTCTATAAAATGTTCTAAATAAAAATAAATAAAGTAGGCAAAAAAGACCATGTAAATAGCATTTCTACAAATATCTCCTGAGACAATTTTCACATCGATGTCCAAAGACATTTACAAGAACGTTTTCCACAACACTGTTTAAAATAATAGAAAACTACAAGCAACCTAAATGTCCATGGAAGAGTTAGATTCTTTCTCTTATATCCGTATAATGCAATACTGTGCTGATGTAGAGATATCATATTCATTTTTAAAAATTACATTCACCTTCTTCTCATGGATCCAAGGAGATATGTTAGAGAATATCTATTGCATTTGGACATAAACATAAATACAAAGGAAATAGTAGGGGCTCTCTACAAGTGGTTATATATTGGAAGAGGAAGAGAAAAATAAAAGGGATTATGAACTTGTATATGCTTTGGTAGTGTCTGGTTTTGTATATAACTTGAATTTTTCATAAATATATTTTACAGTCTGCATAATTACTAGGTAAGAAAAAAAGTAAGTCACTTTAGTAAAAGTTCTTCCAATTACTGCAACTGATTTCTACAGCCAGAATGTTCCCAGAACCTGAAAAGAGGAAGCACTAGAAATGGAAGGCAGACATACTGACACTAGAGGGCCAGAGCTGGAGAGGGTGGATCTAATGCAGCAAATCCATCAGCAGTTCTCATCGCCATCTTTGAGAAACCTCACAATTTTCCGTGCGTAATAAATGAGTTAAATTGAAAACAAATCGATGACAGTGGTGCATGAGAAAGGTTACATGTGTCCCGAATAATAAAGTCTGCGCACAATATAAATTAAAACATACCATTTTACATTCATAAGATTGACAAAGAAAAAGTAAAAGCCTAGGAATATCAAGTGAAGCCAAACACAAAACAAGTTTCCCCACATTTCCTGTGGGAATACCAATTATTACAACTACTTTAAACAATTGGAAATTCATAGTAAAAATGAAGACAAGCCTCCCCTACAATTTACCAATCCCTCTTCTGGGAACACAGTGAGAGAGATTCTTCCCAAGAAACCTGTAAACAAATGTATATGGCACTATGCATGTAATTGTACACCGTGGTATTTCCATATGGTAAAGTATTATTCGGCAGGGAAAGTAAGTAGACCAGAGGTAGACATTTCAATATCAATAAGTTTTAGAAAAATAAAATTGAGTATAGAAAGCTGCAACTATATCTGTAATGCTTTGTTTTGCCAGGAAAATAAAGGGACACGTGGGGAGGGCAAAGGACAACAAAAACTAAACAATCTGAAACACATGCAGAAAAATACCCATATTTTAAAATTTTCCATTGCTGCTTATATTATTTTCTGTCTTTTCTATACGCTTGAAGTACTTGATAATAAAGAAAATATAAAAGGCATAGGAAAAAGTATTCTGAGAAAATACATCGAAAGGTTTATGGTTATTAGATTTGGTAAGATTTTAAATGACTTTAATTTTCTTTGTTATATCTCTCTATATGTCCTAGTCATACCATATTAAATGTGTATTTCATTTATGACAATAAAAATGTATTATTTAAAAACTCATATATATGCAGTTTTATCTGACATATGATGAAACTCTACGAAACATAGATTCAGCAAAAATACTGAGAACAAGAACAAAAATAATGATATTAAGAGTTGTTGACTTTTGGATGGAGCTATGAGTGACTTTACATTTATCTCTAAACTCGATTTTTCTATAGTGGGCAAATAAAATATTTGTGAAATCTAGATTAAATAGAAAGCTATAGGCTTTAAATGAAAAGGAATTCAAATAATTTTCCAGCATGATAAAATGTTCATATTCCTAAATATGAACTACTTTACAAAAGCACCAGTGATTTTAAAGAAACATTAGATGATTTTTAAAGGAAGTCAGTTATGATACTGCAGTTTATAGTGATACTGAGTGTTTGCTAGCTCCACTAATCAGGATATTAAGTTAATAGTATATAATATGCCATAAAGAAGTTATATGAGCAGAGGTTACTGAAAAAGGAGAACACAATGATTTTAAGTGGGCTGGTGACCTGAATTTCTTCCAGTGAGGGGAAACATCAGAGTCATTTGATCAATGAAGTGCCTTTTATAAATCTTCAGGAAATCTCCTATGAAGGCTTTAAGAAGATGGATTTCTTATTACTTCTGATGTATGTTCCCATGAAATTTTTACCATTGCCACCATGGGCCTTCCCAGCCTAAGAGATGGAAACTGTGAGTCCAGCCCACTGACGCCCATCATCAGTAAGAAGATTGCACACTGAGGAGGCCATGACCAGCCTGCTGACTGAAATCTATACTGTAAAAGGATGATGCTGCTCCAGCAATCCTGAAACCCTGCCCTAGGATCAATGCAAAGTGGTGTCAACCTTAGAATTTCAATATGCCTAGGCAGATAGTTATCTTTAAATATAAGAACAGTATCATTTTCTGGAGAAACCAAAAGAATCCAGAAAAATTCTACAGTAGTCTACTCTGCCCTTCCTCCCCGTTCCGTCTTGTTAGTAACAGCCAAATCCAGGCACAAAGATGTCCTAACTTCTACACCTGAGGTTGCCCACAACGTGTGCTAGGTGACGCATCTTATAGAGCACATATGCAAACAATTATGGGATCTGAAAAACAATAACTCAGGCAGAAACATTAGGAATTAGTGCCCCTAAGTGAACCAGTGGAAAAAAAGGAGGCTTAGAGAGTTTATACAACTTTCCCCAGTAGCTGATAAGTTACGGTGGCCTTAGACAAGCTGACAAGAGTGGTAGCAAAAAGGCTTCAAGGATTAAAAATTGTTCTACTATAAGGTTTTAAAAAGGTTTCAAAGGCAAAGAAGAGCAAATGAAGCCATGAATTTTACAATCTACATATTTTTAGCCCTTTCTCTTGTTTTGCTTTTCCTGGGTAAACTAATTAGACCCTGCAAACACATTCCCACCCACAATGTTGTCTCCATTGCTTTAGGGCCTCACCTCTGAGCAGCCAGAGGAAATGCAGCTGACCCCTTATCTAGTTAACAACCTTTTATACTCTGCCCTTTCGCTTTGCTTTCTCCATGCCAACATAAGACATACAAAAATTCTTCTGCCTCCAAGATGCTGCAGCTTTCTTCTCAGCTAGTTACCCCCAGCTAAAAATAACTGTTCCACATACTCAGAGATGTATGGCAATCAAGCAACCAAGTGACCCTTTTGCCAATGACATGTTTTTAAAAAATATGTTCAATGAGAGGCTCTTTGAAAATTATTCACTTTTTTCTGAGTTGCAAAGGAAAACGAAAGGCAAATTATGGCTCTATAAGCAACTGTTTGCACAGATCCCATTAATTCGCCATCCACAGGGCTATTGACAAGTAGCTCTTTTCTCTTGTCATTTCGCTTACCAGGCAGAAGTGATTACAAACTTAATTTCTTTGGGGGGTTATTTAGGTTAGAGAGGGCCCCTTGATAATACAGAAGTCATAACGGCCACCAGAGACAGGAGAACAATAGCTCCCAGTGCTTCCACAATGGAGAGAGAGATAACTGAATGTCATATTCGGAAGAAATTCAAACCATCATTGATTTTTTCAGATGAAAAAACTGAGGCTCAAAGAGGTTAGGGGGTTAACCAAAGTCAGTCAGTGTTTTAGTTTGCAGCAAAGCTGAAAGCAGGCGCTAAGCATTGCAACACCTGGTGTCTTCCTTCCTCCCCTCCATCCTGCTGCTAGTAGTGTCAGTGGAAAATACAAGCCAGTTCAAGGAAATGTGGTCTCAGCGAGGAGTACTAAGGACCAAGCACCAATGCATCTTGCCATTTACAACAAATTCCTTAATTAAAAGGCTTCATTTATTCACAGAGGCTGCCTCCTTTGTACATAGCCAAACACACACACATACACACACACACACACACACACACACACACACACAGTGTGACAGAGATAAATTATCATTATCTAAATGCACTCAGGGTGGTCAATTTCAGCCAGAGTGAAGAACAGAGAAAGTCAGGGTCAAGGGCACTATAGAAATAGCTGTTCCTGCTTCACTTTTCAGCCCTCCTTCCCCTCCCATCAGCGCACTTTCATTACTTTTCTCTTTGATGCAAAATCTGAAAATCTTGGTCAGGCAGCTCTGCTTATCAGTGGGTTCTGAATAACCCACTTTTATCAAACTTCATCTGATGGACCCAAAATATATTTGATCTTAGCAAAAAGTACCCTTATCAGTCCTAAAATGACACTGTCCCAAAGTGAATAGTGTTAGCAGCCAACTCTCTAGAACCAGAAAGAAGTATGTTTAAATCCTCAATCCATCACTTTCTAGCCATGCTGTCATGTCCAACTCATTCTTCTTAAACAATATCTCACTAAGCACACTAGACTGTAGAAATGCACACAGATAGGGCCTTAACTTTTCTGGCTTTATTCCTGCGAGGCAGCAGTGGACACTAACATATCTGTCACTCCAGTTAATGTAAAGGTTTAACTGGTACAAGTGCTGTGCAGGCAGGTCTCTGGAACAATGAGAGCACCCAGGAGAAGGCTTTGCTTTAGTTACAAAGGTCAGGAAAGGTTTCCCCTAGGGAGGGACCGAGATCAGAAGCATGAGTGGGCAGTAAGTGGGCAAAGTAAGGACGATCTGGCATTCCTGGCAAATATGTGGTGCAGGGGGACCTGGACCTTGGCCAGTACAAGATGCTGAGTCTTTGCAGTGCAGAGCAGAGAGGAGGGGCACGCCATGAGGACAGAGAAATGGAAAGAAGACTGTGGCCGTGGTGAGGAGGTTTGTCCTCATTCTAAGAAGGACTGGGAGGTATGGGGCATGGTCTGACTTATGTGGAGGACAGACTGGAGACAACATGGACACAGACACACAGGTGGAAGGCCAGGAGGTAATCCACAGAAGGGCTGCAATGAGAATTTTAATGGAAAGAATAAACAGAAGCTAAGGGATATTTAAGAACTAAAATCAGCAGGCCTGAATGGTAAGTTGGATATGAGAAGCGAGAGAGAAAGGGATAAACCAGAGCTCACTCATAGGACTTTGGCCTGTGTGACTGGATAGGTGGTGGCACCATTTTCTAAAAACCAGAATGGAAGAAGGAGCAGACTAGTGACTTAAACCTCATAACCTCAGTTTTCTCATCTGTAAAATGGGAATAGTCCTACATATATCACAATGTTTTTGAAAGCATTAGAAAATATTCCTAGAAAATGAAGCCTTCATACAAAGCGGTGTATGTTTCTCCCCCAAATAAATGGGACCTATTCTTATAGGCTTCTTTTTCTTGATCTGATTGGAAACTCAGGATCTCAGATATTCATTTCTTTTCATCCTCTTCTCTGATGGCTCTACCAAACTGCTGGTTTACTGATCTCATCACCCTAAACAACGTATAGTACTCCATACTAGTCAAATAGGCAAGTTGGCAATTGCTCTTCTGAACAAATTATTGTAAATGTCACTGCTACAGTGCAGCTCATAGTGGCTAACTTGGCTGTTCAAGGGAAAAATTCTTGCAAATGCAGCTCTTATTATTTGCCAAATGTTCATGCACAAATGCATTTATTTTACCAAGAGCGTAGTGTTGGGTCATTTAAGGAGAATGGGAAAACACCACTCACAATTGAAGAGGCAAAATAGCATACATACAGCACTCCAGAGCTTGCAAACCCCTTCATAAACACTATACCAATGGTACCTCACACTGACTGCGAAGAGGCTGAGATGATGAGAAAGGGCAGGTATATTTATGATTATTTTTACAAGTAAGGTTAACTTAGACAAAGTAACTCTCTCCAGGTCACAACTCAAGGAAGTAATACATTTCTGTGATGAAAATACAAGTCTTGGGGCTTCTGATTTTATCATGTGTCTATCAAAATCCCCCACCTGCCAACGTTAAGCCATACAATGTAGAACATAAAAACCATACAGCCTCTGAAACAGAGGAGAGGGGCGAGATCAAAACTCATTTGAACTTACATAATCATATTTTATCAATTCATTATTAGTCCACTATTATCATTGTGGTCGTCACTAATAGACAAGACGTGTTGAGCAACTACTACCTGCCAGACCAAATAGGAAGGACTTCATCTGTGCTGTTTCACTGAACCTTTACTTTCAACAAAGGTGCTCTTAAAAATCAGAATTATGAAAGTACAGATGAGAAAATGGAAGCCGGGAAGGCTTGAGTTGCCTAAACCTGCTCCTAAATCCTAGCCTTTTGCCAAGGCCACTCTACTAGACTTGCTTCTGTGGGATCTATTGTATTCATAGTCAAATACCAATAAGGCCAAGACAATGAGTACTTTTGAGTTCTTCTGGGTTTTGGGGAAAATTTAAACAATGTCTCCCAATCTCCTGAATGCATTTAATGTATTCCGCCGATTCGATAAGCGAACAGGCATGAACGCTTATCTGAGATGATACCACTCTAGTTTCACTTTAACAGTACATTTTGTGTAGAATATTTCTATCTCAAATGCTGATCCTCATTCTGTTACTTACTGGCTGTATATCGTTGGACAAGTGGCTTAGCAGCTCAGACACTCAATTTAGTAGTCTGCGAAGTAGGGTTGACGATAGTTCCAATAGTATAATAAAAGTGGAACCATCTGCAGAAAGCACTTGACATGGTTTCTAGAACATGGTTAGTAAGCCACACATATTAACTATGATTATTTTTTATTTTGATGATCCTTGTGACCACAGAATAGAGGTTAGCTACATTCTACAGAGAGGAAACTGGTTCTAAGATATAAAGTGTTTTGTGTAAATTCACCCAGCTTGATAGAATAAAGATAAGGAAACACGTCTCCTAAATGTGACAGAGAAAATTTTTGTTACTAAAATCTCCAGCAACTCTCTGAGGAGGTGGGTCTTGGTAGCTGAAGAATTCTGAAAGTAGAAGTGGACAGAAGCTAAAATGCTCATCGAGAAAAGATAAGAAATCAAGACACCTGAACATGATTCAATAGTGAGTAAAGAGAAAAACAGGGGAGAGGGAGAATATGTTCAAAGGGATTTGAGAAATTTGCTCCCCACACACAATGTAAATTACTATAAAAATACTGTGTTAGAAAAAATATACAAGGCCCTTTTCTACACTATTTTAAAGTATATACACCGTCTCAATATTGGCTGTCTTGTAAAATACAAAAATTCTATTTTTATGCAGTTACAGAAAATATAAATACTCTAATTTAACCTTAAAAATTTACTCTGAAGACACTCTGATAGAAAAAATATACAATGCAATTTTCTACTATGTTTTAAAGTATATGCACCGACTCAATATTCTCTATCTTGTAAAATATGGAAATTCTAATTTTATGCGGTTACAGAATATATACATACTCATTTTAACACAAATGTTAAACACAAAATTACTAAAAATATAAATATTCTCTTTTTACCCCAACGTTAAAAACAAAATTGTTCTGACAATACTCTGTTAGAAAAAATATACAACGCCCTTTTCTATTCTGTTTTAAAGTATATACACCATCTCCATATTCCCTCTTGTAAAACATGGAAATTCTATTATTACGGGGATAGAGAAAATGTAAGTATTTCCTTTTGACTTCAATGTTAAAAACCAAATTACTCTAAAGACACTCTGTTAGAAAAAATACACAATGCTTTTATTTACTATCTTTTTTAGTATATACACAATCTCAATATTCTCTCACATGTAAAATACAAACATTCTAAATTTACGTGGTTAGACACAAACATAAATATTCTCTCTGCACCACAATGTAAAAAACAAAATTGCGTGGAAGATACTCTGTTAGAAAAAAAATACCATGCGCTTTTCTACTCTCTTATGGTGTATATATAGCATCTCAATATTCTCCCTCATGTAAAATACTGAAAATCTAAATTTACACTGTTAGAAATAAATATAAATATCCTCTCTGTCCCCGAATGATATAAGCAAAATTGCTCGAAAAATAATCTGTTAGAAAAAATATACAATGCCCTCTTCTACATTCTTTTGGAGTATATACACATTCTCAATATTATTTGCCATGTAAAATACCAAAATTCTAAATTTACGTGAATAGAAAAACCTGTAAATATTATCTATTTACCCAAATGCTGAAAGCAAAATTGCTCTAATGATAATCTGTATGAAAAAAAATACAATGCCCTTTTCTACACTCTTTTGGAGTATATACACCAAATCAATATGCTCTCTCATGTAAAATATTAAAATTCTAAACTTACGCAGATAAAAAAATATATAAATATTATCTATGTACCACAATGTTAAAATCAAAATTGCTCTAAAGAAAATCTGTTCCAAAAAATATACAATGCCCTTTTCTACACTGTTTGGGAGTATATACACCATATCAATAAGCTCTCTCATGTAAAATATTTAAATTCTCAATTTAGGCGGTTACAAAAAAATAAATATTTCCTATGTACACCACCGTGAAAAGTAAAATTGCACATAACATAGTGTGTAAGAGAAAAAATATAATGCCCTTTTTTACTCTTTCTTGGAGTATATCCACCAAATAAATAGGCTCTCTCATGCAAAGTAACGAAATTTTAAATTTACGCCAATATAAAAAAATCTAAATATTATCTAGGCACCCCAATCTTAAAAGCAAACTTGCACTGAATAGCATCTGTCAGAAAAAATATACAATGCCTTTTTCTACTCTGTTTGGAGTATATACACCAACTCACTATGCTCTCTCATGTAAAATACCAAAATTCTAATTTTACCCAAATCGAAAAAATCTAAATATTATCTAGGCACGCCAGTTTTAAAAAAAAAAATTGCTCTGAATATAATCTGTCAGAAAAAATACACAATGCCATATTCTATTCTGTTTTGGAGTATATACACCAACTCCATATGCTCTCTCATGTAAAATACAGAAATACTATATTTAAGCGAATCGAAAAAATCTAAATATTATCTAGGCACCCCAATGTTAAAAGAAAAATTGCTCTGAATATAATCTGTCAAAAAATATACAATGCTCTTTTCTACTCTGTTTTGGAGTACATACACCAACTCAGTATTCTCTCTCATGTAAAATACCCAAATTCTAAATTTACGTGAATCGAAAAAAATCTAATTATTATCTAGGCACCCCAATGTTAAAAACAAAATTGCTCTGAATATAATCTGTCAGAAAAAATATACAATGCCCTTTTCTACTTTTTTCTGTAGTAATACACTAACTCAATATGCTCTTTCATGTAAAATACCGAAATTCTAATTTTACGCGAATCGAAATAAATCTAAATAATATCTAGGCGCCCCAAGGTTAAAAGAAAATGTCTCTGAATATAGACTGTTAGAAAAAATATACAATGCCTTATTCTACTCTGTTTTGGAGTATATACACCAACTCAGTATGCTCTCTCATGTAAAATAGCAAAATTCTAATTTTACCCAAATCGAAAAAATCTAAATATTATCTAGGCATGCCAGTTTTTAAAAAAAAATTGCTCTGAATATAATCTGTCAGAAAAAATACACAATGTCCTATTCTATTCTGTTTTGGAGTATATACACCAACTCCATATGCTCTCTCATGTAAAATACAGAAATACTATATTTAAGCGAATCGAAAAAATCTAAATATTATCTAGGCACCCCAATGTTAAAAGAAAAATTGCTCTGAATATAATCTGTCAAAAAAATATACAATGCTCTTTTCTACTCTGTTTTGGAGTACATACACCAACTCAGTATTCTCTCTCATGTAAAATACCCAAATTCTAAATTTACGTGAATCGAAAAAAATCTAATTATTATCTAGGCACCCCAATGTTAAAAGAAAAATTGCTCTGAATATAATCTGTCAGAAAAAATATACAATGCCCTTTTCTACTCTTTTTTTGTAGTATATACACTAACTCAATATGCTCTCTCATGTAAAATACCGAAATTCTAAGTTAACGCGAATCGAAATAAATCTAAATAATATCTAGGCGCCCCAAGGTTAAAAGAAAATGTCTCTGAATATAGACTGTTACAAAAAATATACAATGCCTTATTCTACTCTGTTTGGGAGTATATACACAAACTCAGTATGCTCTCTCATGTAAAATACCGAAATTCTAATTTTACCCGAATGAAAAAAATCTATATATTATATAAACACCCCAATTTAAAAACAAAATTTCTCTGAATATAATCTGTCAGAAAAAATATAAAATGCTCGTTTCTACTCTGTTTTGGAGTATATACACCAACTCAGTATGCTCTCTCAGGTAAAATACCGAAATTCAAATTTTACGTGAATCGTAAAAAATCTAAATATAATCTAGGCACACGAATGTTAAAAGCAAAATTGCTGTTAATATAGTCTGTCAAAAAAAATATACAACGCTCTTTTCTACTCTGTTTTGGAGTATATACACCAACTCAATATGCTCTCTCATGTAAAATACCGAAATTCGAATTTTACGTGAATCAAAAAAATCTAAATAATATCTAGGCACCCCAGAGTTAAAATAAAATGGCTCTAACTATAGTCTGTAAGAAAAAATATACAATACCTTATCCTACACTCTCGTGGAGTATATACACCGACTCAGTATACACTCAAATGTAAAATAGCGAAATTTTAATTTTATATGAATCGAAGAATATCTAAATATAATCTAGGCACCCCAATGTTAAAACAAAATTGCTCTAAATAAAATCTGTCAGAAAAAATATTCAATCCCCTATTCTACTCTGTTTTTGACTATATACATCAACTCAACTTGCTCTCTCATGTAAAATACAGGAATTATATATTTAAGAGACTCGAAAAAAAATCTAAATATTATCTAGGCACCCGAATGTTAAAAGTAAAATTGCTCTGAATATAATCCGTCAGAAAAAATATACAATGCCCTATTCTACTCTGTTTTAGAGTATATACACCAACTCAGTTTTCTCTCTCATGTAAAATACCGAAATTCTAATTTTATGCGAATCGAAAAAACTCTAAATAATATCTAGGCGCTCCAAAGTTAATAGAAAATGGCTCTGCATATAGTCTGTTAGAAAAAATATACAATGCCTTATTCTACTCTGTTTTGGAGTATATACACGAACTCAGTATGCTTTTTCATGTAAAATACAGAAATTTTAATTTTACCCGAATCGAAAAATTCTAAATATTATCTAGGCACCCCAATGTTAAAAACAAAATTGCTCTGAATATAATCTGTCAGAAAAAATATACAATGCCCTATTCTATTCTGTTTTGGAGTATATACACCAACTCCATATGCTCTCTCATGTAAAATACAGGAATTATATATTTAAGAGACTCGAAAAAAAATCTAAATATTATCTAGGCACCCGAATGTTAAACGCAAAATTGCTCTGAATATAATCTGTCATAAAAAATATACAATGCCCTTTTCTACTCTGTTTTCGAGTATATAAACCAACTCAATATGCTCTCTAAGGTAAAATACGGAAATTCTAATTTTACGCGAATCGAAAAGAGTCTAAATAATATCTAGGTGCCCCAAATTTAAAAGAAAATGGCTCTGAATATAGTCTGTTAGAGAAAATATACAATTCCTTATTCTACTCAGTTTTGGAGTATATACAGCAACTCAGTATGCTCTCTCATGTAAAATACAGAAATTCTACATTTAAGCAAATCGAAATAAATCTAAATATTTTCTAGGCACCCCAAAATTAAAAGCAAAATTTCTCTTAATATAATCTGTCAGAAAAAATATACAATGCCCTTTTCTACTCGGTTTTGGAGTATATACACCAACTCAATATGCTCTCCCATGTAAAATAAGAAAATTATAATTATACGTGAATCGAAAGAAATCTAAATAATAACTGGGGGCCCCAAAGTTAAAAGAAAATGGATCTTAATATAGACTGTTAGAAAAAATATACAATGCCTTATTCTAATTTGTTTTGGAGAATATACACCAACTCAGAATGTTCTTTCATGTAAAAAAGCGAAATTCTAATTTTACGTGAATCGAAAAAAATCTAAATAATATCTAGGTGCCCCAAAGTTAACAGAAAATGGCTCTGAATATAGTCTGTTAGAAAAAATATACAATGTTTTTTTCTACTCTGTTTTGGAGTATATACACCAACTTCGTTTACTCTCTCATGTAAACTACAGTAATTCTAATTTTACCGGAATACTTAAAATCTAACTGTTACATAGGCACACCAATGTTTAAAACAAAATTGCTCTGAATATAATCTGTCAGAAAAAATATACAGTTCCCTATTCTACTATGTTTTGAAGTATATACACCAACTCCATATGCTCTCTCAAGTAAAATACAGAAATTCTATATTTAAGTGAATCGAAAAAAATCTAAATATTATCTAGGCACCTTAACGTTAAAAGCAAAATTGCTCTTAATATAATCTGTCAGAAAAAATATACAATGCCCTATTCTTCTCTGTTTTGGAGTATATACACCAACTCAATATGCTCTCTCATGTAAAATACAAAAATTCTAATTTTATCAGAATTGAAAAAATCTAAATATGATCTAGGCACTCCAATGATAAAAAAAATTGCTCTGAATATAATCTGTCAGAAAAAATATACAATGCCCTATTCTACTTTGTTTTGGAGTATATAAACCAACTCCATATGCTCTCTCATGAAAAATACAGAAATTCTATATTTAAGCGAATCGAAAAAAATCTAAATATTATCTAGGCAACCGAATGTTAAAAGGAAAATTGCTCTGAATATAATCTGTCAGAAAAAATATACAATGACCTTTTCTACTCTACTTTGGAGTATATACACCGTCTCAATATGCTTTCTGATGTAAAATACCGAAATTCTAATTTTACGCGCATCGAAAAAAATCTAAATATTATGAAGGCGCCCCAAAGTTAAAAGAAAATGGCTCTGAATATAGTCTGTTAGAGAAAATATACAATACCTTATTCTACTATGTTTTGGAGTATATACACCCACTCAGCATGCTCCCTCATGTAAAATACCGAAATTCTAATTTTACGTGAATCGAAAAATAATCTAATTATAATCTAGGCAACCGAATGTTAAAAGCAAAATTGCTCTGAATATAATCTGTTAGAAAAAATATACAATGCGCTTTTGTACTCTGTTTGGGAGTATATACAACAACTAAATATGCTCTCTCATATAAAATACCGAAATTCGAATTTTTCGCGAATCAAAAATAATCTTAATAATATCTAGGCTTCCAAAGTTAAAAGAAAATGGCACTGAGTATAGTCCGTTATAAAAAATATACTATGCTTTATTCTACTCTGTTTTGGAGTATATACACGAACTCCATATGCTCTCTCATGTAAAATACAGGAATTCTATATTTAAGCAAAGAGAAAAAAAAACAAATATTATCTAATTATAATCTAGGCACCCCAATGTTAAAAGGAAAATTGCTCTGAATATAATCTGTCAGAAAAAATATAAAAGGCCCTATTCTACTCTGTTTTGGAATATAAACACCAACTCAGTATACTCTCTCATGCAGAATAAGGAAATTCTAAATTTACATGAATCAAAAAAATCTAAATATTATCTAGGCACCCCAATGTTAAAAGCAAAATTACTCTGAATATAATCTGTCAGAACAAATATACAATGCAATATTCTACTCTGTTTTGGAGTATATACACCAACTCAGTATGCTCTCTCATGTAAAATACCGAAATTCTAATTTTATGCGAATCGAAATAAATCTAAATAATACCTAGGCGCCTCAAAGTTAAAAGAAAGTGGCTCTGAATATAGTCTGTTAGAAAAAATATACAATGCCTTATTCTACACTGTTTTGGAGTATATACCGCAACTCAGTATGCTCTCTCAGTTAAAATACAGAAATTCTAATTTTACCCGAATGGAAAAATCTAAATATTATATTGGCAACCCAATGTTAAAAACAAAATTGCTCGGAATATAATCTGTCAGAAAAAAATAAAATGCCCTATTCTACTCTGTTTTGGAGTATATACACCAACTTCATATGCTCTTTCATGTAAAATACAGAAATTGTATATTTAAGCGAATCGAAAAAAATCTAAATATTATATAGGCAACTTAAAAGCAAAATTGCTCTGAATATAATCTATCAGAAAAAATATACAATGCCTTATTCTACTCTGTTTTGGAGGATATACAACAACTCCGTATGCTCTCTTATGTATAATACCGTAATTCTAATTTTACGTGAATCAAAAAAATCTAAATATTATCTGGGCACCCGAATGTTAAAAGCAAAATTGCTCTGAATATAATCTGTCAGAAAGAATATATAATGCCATTTTCTACTCTTTTTTGGAGTATATACACGAACTTAATATGCTCTCTCATGTAAAACACCGAATTTCTAATTTTACGTGAATCGAAAAAAATCTAAATATTATGTAGGCGCCCCAAAGTTAAAAGAAAATGGCTCTGAATATAGTCTGTTTGAAAAAATATACAATGCCTGATTCTACCCTGTTTTGGAGTATATACACCAACTCAGTTTGCTCTCTCATGTAAAATACAAAAATTCAAATTTTACCCGAATCGAAAAAATCTACATATGATCTAGGTACCCCAATGTTAAAAACAAAATTTCTCTGAATATAATCTGTCATAAAAAATATACAATGCCCTATTCTACTCTGTTTTGGAGTATATACACCAACTCCGTATGCTCTGTCTTGTAAAATACCGAAATTCTAATTTTACGTGAATTGAAAAAAATCTAAATATTATCTAGGAACCCCAATGTTAAAGGTAAAATTGCTCTGAATATAATCTGTCAGAAAAAATATACAGTGCCCTATTCTACTCTGTTTTAGGGTATATACACCAACTCCATATGATCTCTCATGTAAAATAGAGAAATTCTCTATTTAAGCGAATCGAAGAAATCTAGATATTATGTAGGCGCACAAATCTTAAAAACACAATTATTCTGAATACTATTTGTCTGAAAACATATACAATGCCCTATTCTACTCTTTTTTGGAGTATATACAGCAACTCAATATGCTCTCTCAGGTAAATACCGAAATTCTAATTTTATGTGAATCAAAAAAAATCTAAATATTATCTAGGCACCACAATGTTGAAGCATAATTGCTCTGAATATAATCTGTCAGAAAAAATATACAATGTTCTTTTCTACTCTATTTTGTAGTATATACACCAACTCAATATGCTCTCTCATGTAAAATAAAGAAATTCTAATTTTGCCCGGATTGAAAAAATCTAAAAATTTTCTAGGCACCCCAATGTTAAATGCAAAATTCTCTGAATATAATCTGTTAGAAAAAATATACAATGGCCTATTCTCTTTTTTGTAGTATATACACAAACTCAGTATGCTCTCTCATGTAAAATACCGAAATTCTAATTTTACGTGAATCGAAAACTATCTAAATAATATGTAGGCACCCCAAAGTTAAAATAAAATGGCTCTGAATATAGTCTGTTAGAAAAAATATACAATGCCTTATTCTACTCGGTTTTTGAGTACATACACCAACTCAGTATGCTCTCTTATGTAAAATACAGAATTTCTAATTTTAACCATATCGAAAAAATCTACATATTATCTAGGCACACCAATGTTAAAAACAAAATTGCTCTGAATACAATCTGTTAGAAAAAATATACAATGCCCTATTCTACTCTGTTTTGGAGTATATACCCCAACTCCATATGCTCTCTTATGTAAAATACAGAAATTCAAATTTTACTCGAATTGAAAAGAATCTAAATATTATCTAGGCACCCCAATGTTAAAAACAAAATTGCTCTGAATATAATCTGTCTGAAAAAATATAAAATGCTTTATTCCAGTCTGTTTTGGAGTATATACACCAACCTTCTCTGCTCTATCATGTAAAACACACATATTCTACTTTTACGTGAATCGAAAAAAATCTAAATATTATCTAGGCACCCCAATGTTAAAAGAAAATGGCTCTAAATATAATGTGTTAGAAAAAATATACAATGCCTTATTCTACTCTGTTTTGGAGTATATACACCAACTCAGTATGCTCTCTCATGTAAAATATTAAAATTCTAATTTTACATGAATCGAAAAAATCTAAATATTATCTACACACCCCAATGATAAAAACAAAATTGCTCTGAATATAATCTGTCAGAAAAAATATACAATGCCCTATTATACTCTGCTTTGGAGTATATACACCAACTTTATATGCTCTCTCATGTAAAATACAGAAATTCTATATTTAAGCAATTCGAAAAAAATCTAAATATTATCTAGGCATCCCAATGTTAAAAACAAAATTGCTCTGAATACAATCTGTCAGAAGAAATATACAATGCCCTATTCTAATCTGTTTTGGAGTATATACACCAACTCCATATGCTCTCCCATGTAAAATACCGAAATTCTAAATTTACGTGAATAGAAAAAAATTTAATTATTATCTAGGCAACCGAATGTTAAAAGAAAAATTGCTCTGAATATAATCTGTCAGAAAAAATATACAATGTGCTTTTCTACTCTGTTTTGGAGTATATACAACAACTAAATATGCTCTTTCATGTAAAATACCGAAATTCAAATTTTACGAGAATCGAAATAAATCTAAATAATATCTAGGCGCCCCAAGCTTAGAAGAAAATGTCTCTGAATACAGACTGTTAGAAAAAATATACAATGCCCTATTCTACTCTGTTTTGGAGAATATACACCAACTCAGTATGCTCTTTCATGTAAAACACTGAAATTCTAATTTTAAGTGAATCGAAAAAAATGTAAATATCTAGGTGCCCCAAATTTAAAACAAAATGGCTCTGAATACTCTGTTAGAAAAAATATACAATGCCTTATGCTATTTTGTTTTGGAGTATATACACTAACTCAGTGTACTCTCTCATGTAAAATACAGAAATTGTAATTTTACCCAAATCGAAAAAATCTAAATATTATCTAGGCACCCAATGTTAAAAACAAAATTTCTCTGAGTATAATCTGTCAGAAAAAATATACAATGCCCTATTCTACTTTCTTTTGAGTATATACACCAACTCAATATGCTCTCTCATGTAAAATACATAAATTCAATATTTAGGCAAACTGAAAGAAATCTAAATATCATCTAGGCACCCCAATGTTAAAAGCAAATTGCTCTGAATATAATCTGTCAGAAAAAATACACAATGCCCTTATCTACTCTCTTTTGGAGTTTATACACCAACTCAGTGTGCTCTCTCATATAAAATATCAAAATTCTACTTTTCCGTGAATCGAAAAAAATCTAAATATTATCTAGGCACTCCAATGGAAAAAGCAAAATTGCTCTGAACATAATCTGTCAGAAAAAATATACAATAGCCTTTTCTGTTCTGTTTTGGAGTATATACACCAACTCAATATTCTCTCCAACGTAAAATAACGAAATTATAATTTTCCGTGAATTGAAGAAAACCTAAATAATATCTAGGCGCCCCAAAGGTAAAAGAAAATGGCACTGAATATAGTCTGTTAGAAAAAATATACAATGCCTTATTCTACTCTGTTTTGGAGTATATACACCAACTCAGTATTCTCTCTCACATAAAATACAGAAATTCTAATTTTACCCGAAATGTAAATATCTAAATATTATCTAGGCACCCCAATGCTTAAAACAAAATTGCTGTGAATATAATCTGTCAGAAAAAATATACAATGCCCTATTCTACTCTGTTTTGGAATAGATACACCAACTCAATATGCTCTCTCATGTAAAATACCGAAATTCAAATTTTACGTGAATCGAAAAAAATCTAAATAATATCTGGGCGTCCCAAAGTTAAAAGAAAATGGCTCTGAATATACTCTGTTAGGAAAAATATCCAATGCCTAATTATATTCTGTTTTGGAGTATATACACGAACTCAGTATGCTCTTCAGGTAAAATATCAAAATTCAAATATTTCGTGAATCGAAAATAATCTAAATATTATCTAGGCACCCAATGTTAAAAACAAAGTTGCTTTGAATATAATCTGTCCAAAAAATATATACAATGCCATTTTCTACTCTTTTTTGGAGTATTTACACCAACTCCGTATGCTCTCTCATGTAAAATACAGAAATTCTATATTTAAACAAATCGAAAAAAATCTAAATATTATCTACGCACCCCAATGTTAAAAGCAAAATTGCTCTGAATATAATCTATCAGAAAAAATATACAATGCCCTTTTCTACTCTGATTTGTTGTATGTACACCAACTCAATATGCTCTCTCATGTAAAATACAGAAATTTTAATTTTACCCGAATCGAATAAATCTAAATATTATCTAGGCTGCCCAATGTTAAAAAAATATTGCTCTGAATATAATCTGTAAGAAAAAATATACAGTGGCCTATTCTACTCTGTTTTGGTGTATATACACCAACTCTGTATGCTCTCTCATGTAAAATAGAGAAATTCTAAGTTTACGTGAATCTAAAAAAATCTAAATATTATCTAGGCACCCCAAAGTTAAAAGCAAAATTGCTCTGAATACAATGTGTCAGAAACAATATACTATGCCCTTTTCTACTCTGTTTTGGAGTATATACACCAACTCAATATGCTCTCTCATGTAAAATACCGAAATTCTAATTTTACGAGAATCAAAAAAAATCTAAATAATATCTATGCGCCCCAAAGTTCAAAGAAAATGTCTGTGAATATAATCTGTCAGAAAAAATATAGAATGCCTTACTCTACTCTGTTTTAAATTATATACACAAACTCAGTATGCTCTCTCCTGTAAAATAGAGAAATTCTAATTTTACGTGAATCTGAAAAAATCTAAATATTGTCTAGGGACACGAAGTTTAAAATCAAAATTGCTCTGAATATAATCGGTCAGAAAAAATATACAATGCCGTATTCTACTCTTTTTTGGAGTATATAGACCAATTCAATATGCTCTCTCATGTAAAATAAAGAAATTGTATATTTAAGCGTATTGAAATAAATCTAAATATTATCTAGGCAACAGAATGTTAAATGCAAAGTTGCTCTGCTTAAAATCTGTCACAAAATATATTCAATGCCCTTTTCTACTCTTTTTTGTAGTATATACACCAACTCAATATTCTCTCTCTTGTAAAATACCGAAATTCTAATTTTACGCGAATCGAAAAAAATCTAAATAATATCTAGGCGCCCGAAAGTTAAAAGATAATGACTCTGAATATAGTCTTTTAGGAAAAATATACAATGCCTTTTTCTACTCTGTTTTGGAGTATATATACCAACTCAGTATGCTCTCTCATGTAAAATACAGAAATTGTAATTTTACGTGAATCAAAAAAAATCTCAATATTATCTAGGCACCCGAATATTAAAAACAAAATTGCTCTGAATGTAGTCTCTTAGAAAAAATATACAATGCCCTATTCGACTCTTCTTTGGAGTATATACACCAACTCCATAGGCTCTCTCATGTAAAATGCAGAAATTCTAATTTTACCCGAATCGAAAAAATCTAAATATTATCTAGGCACCCCAATGTTATAAACAAAATTGCACTGAATATAATCTGTCAGAAAAAATATACAATGCTCTATTCTACTCTGTTTTGGAGTACATACACCAACTCCATATGCTCTCTCATGTAAAACACAGACATTCGATATTTAAGGGAATAGGAAAAATTCTAAATATTATCTAGGCACCCTAATGTTAAAAGGAAAATTCCTCTGAATATAATCTGTCATAAAAAATGTACAATGCTTTATTCTACTCGGTTTTGGAGAATATACATTAACTCCCTATGCTCTCTCATGTAAAATACCGAAATTATCGTTTTACACGAATGGAAACAACCTAAATAATATCAAGGCGCCCCAAAGTTAAAAAAGATGGCTCTGAATATAGTCTGTTAGAAAAAATATACAATGCCTTATTCTACTCTCTTTTGGAGTATATAAACCAACTCAGTATGCTCTCTCATGTAAAATACCGAAATTCTAATTTTACCAAAATCGAAAAAACCTAAATGTTATCTAGGCACCCCAATGTTAAAAACAAAATTTCTCTGAATATAATCTGTAAGAAAAAATATACAATGCCCTATTCTACCCTGTTTTGGAGTATATACACCAACTCAGTATGCTCTCTCATGTAAAATTCCAAAATTCTAATTTTATGTGAATCAAAAAAAATCTAAAATTATCTAAGCACCCGAAGGTTATAAGCAAAATTTCTCTTAAAATAATTTTTACGAAAAAAAATACAATGCCCTTTTCTACTCTGTTTTGGAGTATATACACCAACTCAATATGCTCTCTCATGTAAAACACAGAAATTCTAATATTACGTGAATCGAAAAAATCTAAATATTATCTAGGCAACCCAATGTTAAAAACAAAATTGCTCTGAATATAATCAGTCAGAAGAAATATACAATGCCCTATTCTACTCTGTTTTGGTGTATATACACCAACTCACTATGCTCTCTCATATAAAAAAGAGTAATTCTAATTTTACGTGAATCTAAAAAAATCTAAATATTATCTAGGCACCCCAAAGTTAAAAGAAAAATTGCTCTGAATATAATCTGTCAGAAAAGATACATAATGCCCTATTCTACTCGGTTTTAAAGTATATACACCAACTCCATATGCTCTCTCATGTAAAATACAGAAATTGTATATTTAAGCATATTGAAATAAATCTAAATATTATCTAGGCACCACAATGTTAAATGAAAAGTTGCTCTGCATATAATATGTCACAAAAAATATACAATGCCCCTTTCTTCTCTTTTTTGTAGTATATACACCAACACAATATGCTCTTTCTTGTAAAATACCGAAATTCTAATTTAACGCGAATCGAAAAAAATCTAAATAATATCTAGGCGTCCGCAAGTTAAAAGATAATGACTCTGAGTATAGTCTGTTAGGAAAAATTTACAATGTATTTTTCTACTCTGTTTTGGAGTATATACACCAACTCAGTATGCTCTCTCATGTAAAATACCGAAATTGTAATTTTACGTGAATCGAAAAAAATTTAAATATTATCTAGGCACCCGAATGTTAAAAACAAAATTGCTCCGAATGTAGTCTGTCAGAAAAAATATACAATGCCCTATTCGACTCTGTTTTGGAGTATATACACCAACTCCATATGCTCTCTCATGTAAAATAGAGAAATTCTAATTTTACCCGAATCAAAAAAATCTAAATATGACCTAGGCACCCCAATGTTAAATACAAAATTGCTCTGAATATAATCTGTCAGAAAAAATATACAATGCCTTATTCTACTTTCTTATGGAGTATATACACCCAGTCAGTATGCTCTCTCATGTAAAATACTGAAATTCTAAATTTACACGAATCGTAATATATCTAAATATAAGCTAGGCACCCCAATGTTAGAAGCAAAATTGCTCTGAATATAATCTGTCAGAAAAAATATACAATGCCTTATTCTACTCTGTTTTGGAGTATATACACCAACTCCATATGCTCTCTCATGTAAAATACCAAAATTCTATATTTAACCGAATCGAAAAAAATCTACATAATATATAGGCACCTCAGTGTTAAAAGCAAAATTTCTCTGAATATAATCTGTCAGAAAAAATATGCAATGTCCTTTTCTACTCTGTTTTGTAGTATATACAGTACCTCAATATGCTATCTCATGTAATATACCGAAATTCTAATTTTACGCGATTCGAAAAAAATTCAAATAATATCTAGGTGCCCCAAAGTTAAAAGAAAATGGCTATGAATATACTCTGTTAGAAAAAATATACAATGCCTTATTCTACTCTGTTTTGGGGTACATACACCAACTCAGTATGCTCTCTCCCATAGAATACCAAAATTTTAAATTTACGTGATCGGTAAAAAATCTAAATATTATCTAGGCACCCGAATGTTAAAAGCAAAATTGCTCTGAATATAATCTGTCAGAAAAAATATACAATGCCCTTTTCTACTTTGTTTTAGAGAATATACACAAACTCAATATGCTCTCTCAGGTAAAATACCGAAATTCTAATTTTACACGAATCGAGTAAAATCTAAATATTATCTAGGCACCCCTATGTTAAAAGCAAAATTGCTCTGAATATAATCAGTCAGAAAAAATATACAATGCCCTTTTCTACTCTGTTTTGGAGTATATACACGAACTCCATATGCTCTCTCATGTAAAATACAGAAATTCTATATTTAGGCGGATCGAAAATATCTAAATAATATCTAAGCGCTCCAAAGTTTAAAGAAAATGGCTCTGAATATAGTATGTTAGAAAAAATATACAATGACTTATTCTACTATGTTTTGGAGTATATACACCAACTCAGTATGCTCTCTCATCTAAAATACAGAAATTCTAATTTTACATGAATCGAAAAAAATCTAAATATTATATAGGCAACCGAATGTTAAAAGCAAAATTGCTCTGAATACAATGTGTCAGAAAAAATATACTATGCCCTTTTCTACTCTGTTTTGGATTAATACACAAACTCAATATGCTCTGTCATGGAAAATAAAAAAATTCTAAATTTATGTGAATTGAAAAACATCTAAATATTGTCTTGACACCCTAATGTTAAAAACAAAATTTCTCTGAATACAATCTGTCAGAAAAAATATACAATGCCCTATTCTATTCTGTTTTTGGAGTATATACACCATCTCCATATGCTCTCTCATATAAAATACTGAGATTCTATATTTAAGCAAATCGAAATAAATCTAAATATTATCTAGGCATCCCAATGGTAAAAACAAAATTGCTCTGAATATAATCTGTCAGAAAAAATATACAATGCCCTATTCTACTCTTTTTTGTTGTATATAAACCAACTCCATATGCTCTCTCATATAAAATACAGAAATTTTAATTTTACTCGAATCGAAAAAATCTAAATATTATCGAGGGACCCCAATGTTAAAAACAAAATTGCTCTGAATATAATCTGTCAGAAAAAATATACAATTCCCTATTCTACTCTGTTTTGGATTATATACACCAACTAAGTATCCTCTCTCATTAAAAATAACGAAACTCTAATTTTACCCGTATAGAAAAAAAATCTAAATATGATCTAGGAACCAGAAGCTTAAAGCAAAATTGCTCTGAATATAATCTGTTAGAAAAAATATACAATGCCCTATTATATTCTGTTTTAGAGTACATACACCAACTCAGTATGCTCTCTCATGTAAAATTCCGAAATTCTAATTTTACGTGAATCAAAATAATTTAAATATTATCTAGGCACCCGAAGGTTATAAGCAAAATTACTCTGAATATAATGTGCATGAAAAAATATACAATGCCCTTTTCTACTTTGTTTTTGAGTATATAAACCAACTCAATATGCTCTCTCATGTAAAACACAGAAATTCTAATTTTACGTGAATCGAAAAAAGTCTAAATAAGATCTAGGAGCTCCAAATTTAAAAGAAAATGGCTCTGATTATAGTCTGTTAAAGAAAATATACAATGCCTTATTCTGCTCTGTTTTGGAGTATATACACCAACTCCGTATGCTCTCTCATGTAAAATACAGAAATTCTAATTTTACGTGAATCGAAAAAAATCTAAATATTATCTAGGCACCCCAATGTAAAAAGCAAAATTTCTCGGAAAAATATCTGTCAGAGAAAATATACAGTGCCCTTTTCTACTTTGTTTTGGAGTATATATACCAACTCAATATGCTCTCTTATGTAAAATACCGAAATTCAAATTTTACGTGAATTGAATATAATCTAAATATTATCTAGGCACACCAATGATAAAAGCAAAATAGCTCTTAATATAATCTGTCAGAAAAAATATACAATGCCCCTCTTTACTCTTTTTTGGAGTATATACACCAACTCAATATGCTCTCTCATGTAAAATACCGACATTATAAATTTAAGCGAATCGAAAGAAATATAAATAGTATCTAGGCGCCGCACAGTCAAAAGCAAATGGCTCTGAATATGGTCTGTTAGAAAAAATATAC
Organism: Callithrix jacchus; assembly: GCF_049354715.1. Taxonomy (NCBI): domain Eukaryota; kingdom Metazoa; phylum Chordata; class Mammalia; order Primates; family Cebidae; genus Callithrix; species Callithrix jacchus. Next base: position 1,753,807 of record NC_133510.1, read on the forward strand.
AATGCTTTATCTACTTTGTTTTGGAGTATATACACCAACTCAGTATGCTCTCTCATGTAAAATGCCGAAATTCTAATTTTACCCGAATCGAAAGAATCTAATTATTTTGTAGGCACCCCAATGTTAAAAACAAAATTGCTCTGAATATAATCTTTCAGAGAAAATATACAATATTCTCTTCTACTCTGTTTTGTAGTATATACATCTCAATATGCTCTCTCATGTAAAATACCGAAACTCTAAATTTACGTGAATCGAAAAAAATCAAAATATTATCTATGCACCCCAATGTAAAAAGCAAAATTTCTCGGAACAATATTTGTCAGAGAAAATATACAGTGCCGTTTTCTACTTTTTTTTGGAGTATATACACCAACTCAATATGCTCTCTCATGTAAAATAAAGAAATTCTAATTTTACACGAACGGAAAAAAAATCAAAATATTATCTAGGTACCCCAATGTTAAAAGCAAAATTTCTCTGAATATAATCTGTCAGAAAAATACACAATGATCTTTTCTACTTTGTTTTTGAGTATATACACCAACTCAATATGCTCTCTCATGTAAAATACCGAAATTCTAATTTTACGTGAATCGAAAAAAATCTAAATAATATCTAGGTGCCCCAAAGTTAAAGGAAAATGGCTCTAAATATTGTCTGTTAGAAAAAAATATACAATGCCTTATTCTACTCTGTTTTGGAGTATATACACCAACTCAGTATGCTCTCTCATGTAAAATACCGAAATTCTAATTTTACCCAAATCGAAAAAATCTAAAAATGATCTAGGCACCCGAATGGTAATAACAAAATTGCTCTGAGTATAATCTGTCAGAAAAAATATACAATGCCTTATTCTACTCTGTTTTGGTGTATATACACCAACTCCGTATGCTCTCTGATATAAAATAGAGAAATTCTAATTTTACGTGAATCTAAAAAAATCTAAATATTATCTAGGCACCCCAAAGTTAAAAGCAAAATTGCTCTGAATATAATCTGTCAGAAAAGATATATAATGCCCTATTCTACTCTGTTTTGTAGTATATAAACCAACTCAATTTGCTCTCTCATGTAAACTACAGAAATTCTAATTTTCCCCAAATCAAAAATATCTAAATATTATCTAGGCACCCCAATGTTAAAAACAAAATTTCTCTGAATATAATCTGTCAGTTAAAATATACAATGCACTATTCTACCCTGTTTTGGAGTATATACACCAACTCAGTGTGCTCTCTCATGGAAAATATCAAAATTCTAATTTTAACTGAATCGAAAAATCTAAATATTACCTAGGCACCCCAATGTTAAAAAAAAATTTCTCTGAATATAATCTGTCAGAAAAAATATACAATACCCTATTCTACTCTGTTTTGGAGTATATACACCAACTCCATATGCTCTGACGTGTAAAATACCGGAATTCTAATTTTACGTGAATCGAAAAAAATCTAAATCTTATCTAGGAACCCCAATGTTAAAGGCAAAATTGCTCTGAATATAGTCTTTCAGAAAAAAATATACAATGCCCTTTTCTACTCTGTTTTGGAGTATATAAACAAACTCCATATGCTCTCTCATGTGAAATTTCGAAATTCTAATTTTACTGCAATTGAAAAAATCTAAATAATATGAAGGCACCCCAAAGTTAAAAGAAAGTGGCTCTAAATATCGTCTGTTAGAAAAAATACACAATGCCTTATTCTACTCTGTTTTGGAGTACATACACCAACTCAGAATGCTCTCTACTGTAAAATACAGAAATTCTAATTTAACGTGAATCGAAAAAATCTAAATATTATCTAGGCACACCAAAGTTAAAAACAAAATTGCTCTGAATATAATCTGCCAGAAAAAATATACAACGCCCTATTCCACTCTGTTTTGGAGTATATACACCAACTCAGTATGCTCTCTAATGCAAAATACTGAAATTCTATATTTACGTGAATCGAAAAAAATCTAAATATTATCTAGGCACCTTAATGTTAAAAACAAAATTGCTCTGAATATAACCTGCCAGAAAAAATATACAATGCCCTATTCTACTCTGTTTTGAAGTATATACACCAACTCTATATGCTTTCTCATGTGTAATACCGCAATTCTAATTTTACGTGAATCGAAAAAAATCTAAATAAAATCTAGGCGCCCCAAAGTTAAAAGAAAATGGCTCTGAATATAGTTTTTTAGAAGAAATATACAATGCCTTATTCTACTCTGTTTTGGAGTATATACCCCAACTCAGGATGCTCTCTCATGCAAAATAGCGAAATTCAAGATTTACGTGAATCGAAAAAAATCTAAATATTATCTAGGCACCCCAATGTTAAAAACAAAATTGCTCTGAATATAGTCTGTCAGAAAATATATACAGTGCCCTATTCTACACTGTTTTGGGGTATATACACCAACTCCATATGCTCTCTCATGTAAAATACAGAAATTCCCTATTTAAGCAAATCAAAAAAATCTAGATATTATGTAGGCACACAAATCTTAAAAACAAAATTGTTCTGAATATTATTTGTCAGAAAACATACACAATGCCCTATTCTACTCTTTTTGGGAGTATATACACCAACTCAATATGCTCTCTCATGTAAAATACCGAAATTCTAATTTTACGAGAATCGAAAAAAATCTAAACAATACCTAGGTGCCCCAAAATTTAAAGAAACTGCCTCTGAATATAGTCTGTTAGAAAAATTATACAACGACTTATTCTACTCTATTTTGGAGTATATACACCAACTCAGTATGCTCTCTTATGTATAATACAGAAATTTTAATTTTACCCGAATCGAAAATATCTAAATATTATCTAGGCATTCCAATGTTAAAAATAAAATTGCTCTGAATATAAACTGTCAGAAAAAATATACAATACCCTATTATACTTTGTTTTGGAGTATATACACCAACTCCATATGCTCTCTCATGTAAAATACCGAAATTCTCATTTTACGTGAATCAAAAAAAATCTAAATAATATCTAGGTGCCCCAAAGCTAAAATAAAATGGCTCTAAATATAGTCTGTTAGAAAAAATATACAATACCTTATCCTACACTCTCTTGGAGTATATACACCGACTCAATATGATCTCAAATGTAAAATACCGAAATTCTAAAGTTATGTAAATCGAAGAAAATCTAAATATAATCTAGGCACCCCAATGTTAAAAAAAAATTGCTCTGAATATAATCTGTCAGAAAAAATATTCAATGCCCTATTCTACTCTGTTTTTGACTATATACACCAACTCTACTTGTTCTCTTATGTAAAATACAGAAATTCTATATTTAAGGGAATAGAAAAAAATCTTAATATTATCTAGGCACCCGAATGTGAAAAGTAAAATTTCTCTAAATATAATCTGTCAGAAAAAATATACAATGCCCTATTCTACTCTGTTTTAGAGTATATACACCAACTCAGTATACTCTCTCATGTAAAATACCGAAATTCGAATTTTACGCGAATCAAAAAAAATCTAAATAATATCTAGGCGCCACAAAGTTAAAAGAAAATGGCTCTGCGTATAGTCTGTTAAAAAAATATACAATGCTTTATTCTACTCTGTTTTGGAGTATATACACGAACTCAGTGTGCTCTCTCATGTAAAATACAGAAATTTTAATTTTACCCATATCAAAAAAATCTAAATATTATCTAGGCACCCCAATGTTAGAAACAAAATTGCTCTGAATATAATCTGTCAGAGAAAATATACAATGCCCTATTCTATTCTGTTTTGGAGTATATAAACCAACTCCATATGCTCTCTCATGTAAAATACAGAAATTCAATATTTAAGTGAATCGAAAAAAATCTAAATACTGTCTAGGCACCCAAATGTTAAAAGCAAAATTGCTCTGAATATAATCTGTCAGAAAAAATATACAATGCTCTTTTCTACTCTGTTTTGGAGTACATACACCAACTCAGTATGCTCTCTCATGTAAAATACCGAAATTCAAATTTTACGTGAATCGAAAAAATTCTAATTATTACCTAGGCACTTCAATGTTAAAAACAATATTGCTCTGAATATAATCTGTCAGAAAAAATATACAATTCAGTTTTATACTCTTTTTTGTAGTATATACACTAACTCAATATGCTCTCTCATGTAAAATACCGAAATTCTAATTTTATGCGAATCGAAATAAATCTAAATAGTATCTAGGAGCCCCAATGTTAAAAGAAAATGTCTTTGAATATAGACTGTTAGAATAAAATATACAATGCCTTATTCTACTTTGTTTTGGAGTATATACAGCAACTCCATATGCTCTCTCATGTAAAATACCAAAATTCTAATTTTACCCACATCGAAAAAATCTAAATATTATCTAGGCACCCCAATGTTAAAAACAAAATTGCTCTGAATATAATCTGTCAAAAAAACACAATGCCCTATTCCACTCTGTTTTGGAGTATATACACCAACTCCATATGCTCTCTCATGTAAAATACAGAAATTCTATATTTAAGCGAATCGAAAAAATCTAAATATTATCTAGGCACCCCAATGTTAAAAGCAAAATTGCTCTAAATATAATTTGTCAGAACAAATATATAATGCTCTTTTCTACTCTGTTTTGGAGTACATACACCAACTCAGTATGCTCTCTCATGTAAAATACCAAAATTCTAATTTTAATGAATCGAAAAATATCTAATTATTATCTAGGCACCCCAATGTTAAAAGAAAAATTGCCCTGAATATAATCTGTCAGAAAAAATATACAATGCCCTTTTGTACTTTTTTTGTAGTATATACACTAACTCAATATGCTCTCTCATGTAAAATACCGAAATGCTAAGTTTACATGAATCAAAATAAATCTAAATAATATCTAGGCGCCCCAAGTTTAAAGGAAATGTCTCTGAATATAGACTGTTAGAAAAAATATACAATGCCTTATTCTACTCTGTTTTGGAGTATATACACAAACTCAGTATGCTCTCTCATGTAAAATACCGAAATTCTAATTTTACCCAAATCAAAAAAATCTATATATTATATAAGCACCCCAATGTTAAAAACAAAATTTCTCTGAATATAATGTGTCAGAAAAATATAAAATGCTTTATTCTACTCTGTTTTCTAGTATATACACAAACTCCATATGCTCTCTCATGTAAAATACAGAAATTCTATATTTAAGCGAATCGAAATAAATCTAAATATTATCTAGGCGCCCCATTGTAAAAAACAAAATTGCTCTGAATACAATCTGACAGAAAAAATATACAATGCCCTATTCTAATGTGTTTTGGAGTATATACACCAACTCCATATGCTCTCCCATGTAAAATACAGAAATTGTAATTTTATGCGAATCGAAAAACATGTAAATAACATCTAGGTGCCCCAAAGTTAAAAGAAAATGGCTCTGAATATAATCTGTTAGAAAAAATATACAATGCCTTATTCTACTCCATTTTCGAGTATATACACAAACTCGATATGCTCTCTCATGTAAAATACAGAAATTGTGTATTTAAGAGTATTGAAAAAAATCTAAATATTATCTTGGCACCCCAATGCTAAAAAAAAATTGCTCTGAATATAGTCTGTCAGAAAAAATATACAATGCCTAATTCTACTCGGTTTTGGAGTATATACACCAACTCCATATGCTCTCTTATATTAAATACAGAAATTCTATATTTAAGCGAATCGAAACAAATCTAAATTTTATCTAGGCAACCCAATGTTAAAAACAAGATTGTTCTGAATATAATCTGTCACAAAAAATATACAATGCCCTATTCTACACTGTTTTGGAGTATATACACAAACTCAATATGCTCTCTCACGTAAAATACCAAAATTCTAATTTTACGTGAATCGAAAAAAATCTAAATAGTATCTAGGCGCCCCAAAGTTAAAAAAAAATGGCTCTGAATATAGTCTGTTAGAAAAAATATACAATGTCTTATTCTACTCTGTTTTGGAGTATATACACCAACTCAGTATGCTCTCTCATGTAAAATGTAGAAATTCTAATTTTACACGAATCAAAAAAATCTAAAAATTATCTAGGCATACCAAAGTTAAAAACAAAATTGCTCTGAATATAATCTGTCAGAAAAATATACAAAGCCCTATTCTACTCTGTTTTGGAGCATATACACCAACTCCATATGCTCTCTCATGTAAAATACAGAAATTCTATACTTGAGCGAATCCAAAAAAAGTCAATATTATCTAGGCATCCCAATACTAAAATCAAAATTTCTCTGAATATAATGTGTCAGAAAAAAATATAAAATGCCCTTTTCTACTCTGTTTTGTAGTATATACACCAACTCAATATGCTCTCTCATGTAAATTACCGAAATTCTAATTTTACCCGAATCGAAAAAAATGTAAATAATATCTAGGTGCCCCAAAGTTAAAAGAAAATGGCTCTGAAAATAGTCTGTTATAAAAAATATACAATTCCTCATTCTACTCTGTTTTGGAGTATATAGACCAACTCAGTATGCTCTCTTATGTTAAATACCGAAATCCAAAATTTACGTGAATCGAAAAAATTCTAAATATTATCTAGGCACCCCAATGTTATAAGCAAAATTGCTCTGAATATAATCTGTCAGAAAAAATATACAATGCCCTATTCTACTCTGCTTTGGAGTATATACACCAACTCCATATGCTCTCTCATGTAAAATACCGAAATTCTAATTTTACGCGAATCGAAAAAAATTTAAATAATATCTAGGCGCCCCAAAGTTAAAAGAAAATGGCTCTGAAAATATTCTGTTAGAGAAAATATACAATGCCCTATTCTACTCTGTTTTGAAGTATATAAACCAACTCAGTATGCTCTCTCATGTAAAATACCGAAATACTAATTTTACATGAATCAAAAAAAATCTAAATATTTTCCAGGCAGCACAATGTTAAAAGCAAAATTCCTCTGAATATTATCTGTCAGAAAAAATATACAATGCCCTATTCTACTCTGTTTTGAGTATATACACCAACTCAATATGCTCTCTCATGTAAAGTAGCGTAATTCTATTTTTATGCGAATCGAAAATTCTAAATAATATCTAGGCGCCACAAAGTTAAAATAAAATGGCTCTGAATATAGTCTGTTAGAGAAAATATACAATGCCTTATTCTACTCTGCTTTGGAGTATATGCACTAAAGCAGTGTGCTCTCTTATGTAAAATACAAAAATTCTAATTTTACCTGCATCGAAAAAATCTAAATATTATCTAGGCACCCCAATGTTAAAAACAAAATTGCTCTGAATATAATCTGTCAGAAAAAATATACAATACTCTATTCTACTCTGTTTACGAGTATATACAACAACTCAGTATGCTCTCTCTTGTGAAATACAGAAATTCTAATTTTAAGTGAATCGAAAAAAATTTAAATATTATATAGGCACCCCAATTTTAAAAGCAAAATTTCTCTGAATATCGTCTGTCAGACAAAATATACAATGCCCTTTTCTACTCCGTTTTGGTGTATATACACCAACTCAATATGCTCTCTCTTGGAAAATATGGAAATTATACTTTTACATGAATCGAAAAAAATTTAATAATATTTAGGCGCCCCAAATTTAAACGAAATTCCCTCTGAATATAGTCTGTTAGAAAAAATATAAAATGCCGTATTTTACTTTGTTTTGGAGTCTATACACCAACTCAGTATGCTCTCTCATGTAAAATACAGAAATTCTAATTTTACCCAAATCGAAAAAATCTAAATATGATCTAGGCACTGCAATGCTAAAAACAAAATTGCTCTGAATATTATCAGTCAGAAAAAATATACAATGCCCTATTCTACTCTGTTTTGGAGTACATACACCAACTCCATAAGCTCTCTCATTTAAAATACAGAAATTCTATATTTAAGCGAATCGAAAAAAATCTAAATATAATCTAGGCACCGTAATGTTAAAAACAAAACTGCTCTGAATATTATCTGTCAGAATAAATATACAATGCACTTTTTTACTCTGTTTTGGAGTATATATACCAACTCAAGATGCTCTCTCATGTAAAATACCGACATTCTAATTAACGTTTATCGAAAAAAATCTAAATAATATCTAGGAGCCCTAAAGTTAAAAGAAAATGTCTCTGAATATAGTCTGTTCAAAAAATATACAATGCCTTATTCTACTCTGCTTTGGAGTATATACACCAACTCAGTATGCTCTCTCAGTTAAAATACCGAAATTCTATATTTAAGCGAATCGAAAAAAATCTAAATATTATCTAGGCGTCTTAATATTACAAGCAAAATTGCTCTGAATACAATCTATCAGAAAAAATATACAATGCCCTTTTCTACTCTGTTTTAGAGAATATACAAGAACTCCATATCCTCTCTAATGTAAAAAACAGTAATTCTATATTAAAGAGAATGGAAAAAATCTAAATATTATGTAGGCACCCCAATGTTAAAAGCAAAATTGCTCCGAAGAAAATCTGTCAGAAAAAATATATAATGCACTTTTCTACTCTGTTTTGGAGTGTATACACCAACTAAATATGCTCTCTCATGTAAAATACCGAAATTCAAATTTTACGGGAATCGAAAATAATCTAAATAATATCTAGGCACCCAAAAGTTAAAGAAAAATGGCTCAAAATATAGTCTGTTAGGAAAAATATACAATGCCTTATTCTACTCTGTTTTGGACTATATACACCAACTCCGTATGCTCTCTCATGTAAAATACAGAAATTATATATTTCAGCGAATCGAAAAAAATCTAAATATTATCTAGGCAACCCAATGTTAAAAGCAAAATTGCTCTGAAAATAATTTGTCAGAAAAAAAATACAATGCTCTTTTCTACTCTGTTTTGTAGTATATACACCAACTCAATATGCTCTCTCATGTGAAATACAGAAATTCTATATTTAAAAGAATCGAAGAAAATCTAAATATTATCTAGGCTCCCCAATGTTAAAAGCAAAATTGCTCTGAATATAATCTGTCAGAAAAAATATACAATGCCCTTTTCTACTGTGTTTTGGAGTATATACTCCAACTCCATATGTTCTCTCAGGTAAAATACCGAAATTCTAATTTTACACGAATCGAAAAAAGTCTAAATAATATCTAGGCGCCCCAAAGTTATAAGAAAGAGGCTCTGAATATACTCTGTTAGAGAAAATATACAATGCCTTATTCTACTCTGTTTTGGAGTATATACACCAACTCCATATGCTCTGTCTTGTAAAATAACGAAATTCTAATTTTACGTGAATCGAAAAAAATCTAAATATTATCTAGGCACTCTAATGTTAAAAGCAAAATTGCTCAGAACATAACCTGCCAGAAAAAATATACAATGCCCTATTCTACTCTCTTTTGGGGTATATACAGCAACTCCTTATGCTCTCTCATGTAAAATAGAGAAATTCTCTATTTAAGCAAATCGAAAAAATCTAGATATTATGTAGGCACACAAATCTTAAAAACAAAATTGTTCTGAATATTATTTGTCAGAAAACATATACAATGCCCGATTCTACTCTTTTTTGGAGTATATACACCAACTCAGTATGCTCTCTCATGTAAAATACAGAAATTCTAATTTTACGTGAATCGAAAAAAGATCTAAATACTATCTGGGCACCCCAATGTTAAAAGCCAAATTTCTCTGAATATAGTCTGTCAGAAAAAATATACAATGCCCTATTGTACCCTCTTTTGGACTATATACACCCACTCAATATGCTCTCTCATGTAAAATACCGAAATTCTTATTTTACGCGAATCGAAAAAAATCTAAATACTATCTAGGCACCCCAAAGTTAAAAGACAAGGGCTCTGAATATAGTCTGTTAGAAAAAATATACAATGCCTTATTCTACTCTGTTTGGAATATATACACCAAGGCAGTATGCTCTATCATGTAAAATACGGAAATTCTAATTTTACGTGTATTGAAAAAAATCTAAATATTATCTAGGCACCCCAATGTAAAAAAAAAATTGCTCTGAATATAATCTGTCAGAAATAATATACAATGCCCTATTCTACTCTGTTTTGGAGTATATACACCAACTCTGTATGCTCTCTCCTGTAAAATACAAAAATTCTAAATTTACATGAATTGAAAGAAATCTAAATACTATGTAGGCACCCCAATGTTAGAAGCAAATTTCTCTGAATATAATCTGTCAGAAAAAATATACAATGCTTATTTCTACTCTGTATTAAAGTATATACACCAACTCAATATGCTCTCTCATGTAAAATACCGAAATTCGAATTTTATGCAAATCGAAAAAATTCTAAATAATATCTAGGCGCCCCAAAGGTAAAACAAAATGGCTCTGAATTAATCTGTCAGAAAAAATATACAATGCTCTTTTCTACTCTTTTTTGGAGTACATACATTAACTCAGTATGCTCTCTCATGTAAAATACCGAAATTCTAATTTTACGTAAATCGAAAAAAATCTAATTATTATGTAGGCACCCCAATGTTAAAACAAAATTGCTCTGAATACAATGTGTCAGAAAAAATATACAATGCCCTTTTCTACTCTGTTTCGGGGTATATACACCAACTCAATATGCTCTCTCATGTAAAATACCGAAATTCTAATTTTACGAGAATCGAAAAAAATCTAAATAATATCTATGCACCCCAAAGTTCAAAGAAAATGTCTCTGAATATAGTCTGTTAGAGAAAATATACAATGCCTTATTCTACTCTGTTTTGGAGTATATACACCAACTCAGTATGCTCTCTCATGTAAAATACAGAAATTCTAATTTCACCCGAATCAAAGATATCTAAATAATATCTAGGCACCCCAATGATAAAAACAAAATTGCTCTTAATATAATCTGTCAGAAAACATAAGCAATGCCCTATTCTACTCTGTTTTGGAGTATATAAACCAACTCAGTATGCTCTCTCAGCTAAAATACCGAAATTCTAATTTTACGTGAAATGAAATAAATCTAAATATTATCTAGGAACCCCAATGTTAAAAGGAAAATTGCTCGGAATACAATGTGTCAGGAAAAATATACAATGACCTTTTCTACTCTGTTTTGGAGTATATACCCCAACTCAATATGCTCTCTTATGTAAAATACCGAAATTCTAATTCTACACTAATCGAAGAAAACCTAAATCATATCTATGCGCCGTAAAGTTAAAAGAAAATGGCTCTGAATATAGTCTGTTAGACAAAATATACAATGCCTTATTCTACTCTGTTTTGGAGTATATACACCAACTCAGTATGCTCTCTCATGTAAAATACAAAAATTCTAATTTCACCTGCATCGAAAAAATCTAAATATTATCTAGGCACGCCTATGTTAAAAACAAAATATCTCTGAATATAATCTGTCAGAAAACATATGCAATGCCCTATTTTACTCTGTTTTGGAGTATATAAACCAAATCAGTATGCTCTCTCATGTAAAATACCGAAATTCTAATTTAACGTGAATCGAAATAAATCTAAATATTATATAGGAATCCGAATGTTAAAAGCAAAATTGATCTGAATACAATGTGTCAGAAAAAATATACAATGCCCTTTTCTACTCTGTTTTGGAGTATATACACCAACTCAATATGCTCTCTCATGTAAAATACCGAAATTCTAATTTTACGAGAATCGAAAAAAATGTAAATAGTATCTATGCACCCGAAAACTTCAAAGAAAATGTCTCTGAATATAGTCTGTTAAAAAAAATACAGAATGCCTTATTCTACTCTGTTATGGAGTATATACACAAACTCAGTATGCTCTATCCGGTAAAATACAGAAATTCTAAATTTACGTGAATCTGAAAAAATCTAAATATTATCTAGACACCCCAAAGTTAAAAATAAACTTGCTCTGAATATAATATGTCAGAAAAAATACACAATGCCTTATTCTGCTCTGTTTTGGAGTGTATACACCAACTCAATATGCTCTTTAATGTAAAATACAGAAATTCTATATTTAAGCAAGGAGAGAAAAATCTAAATATTATCTAGGCACTCCAATTTTAAAAGCAAACTTGCTCTGAATATAATCTGTCAGAAAAAAATATACAATGCCCTATTCTACTCTGTTTTGGAGTTTATACACCAACTCCATATGCTCTCTTATGTTAAGTACAGAAACTATATTTAAGCGAATAGAGAAAACTCTAAATATTATCTAGGCACTCGAATGTTAAAAGCAAAATTGCTCAGAATAAAATCTGTCAGAAATAATATACAATGCCCTTCTCTACTATGTTTTCGGGTATATACACCAACTCAATATGCTCTCTCAGGTAAAATATGGAAATTCTAATTTTACATGAATCAAAATAAGTCTAAATAATATCTAGGTGCCCCAAATTTAAAAGAAAATGGCTCTGAATATAGTCTGTTAGAAAAAATATACAATGCCTTATTCTACTCGTTTTTGGAGTATATACACCAACCCAGTATGCTCTCTTCTGTAAAATAACAAAATTCTAATTTTACGTGGATCGAAAAAAAATCTAAATATTATCTAGGCACCCCAATGTTAAAAGAAAAACTACTCTGAATATAACCTGTCAGAACAAATATACAATGCCTTTTTCTACTCTGTTTTGGAGTATATACACCAACTCAATATGATCTCTCAATTAAATTCCGAAATTCTAATTTTACGTGAATTGAATTAAATATAAATAATATCAAGGAGCCCCAAAGTTAAAAGAAAATGGCTCGAAATATAGTCTGTTAGCAAAAATATACAATGCCTTAATCTACTCTGTTATGGAGTATATACACCAACTCAGTATGCTCTCTAACGTAAAATAGCAAAATTCTAATTTTACGTGAATCGAAAAAAATCTAAATATTATCTAGGCACCCGAATGTTAAAAACAAAATTGCTCTGAATGTAGTCTGTCAGAAAAAATATACAATGCCCTATTCTACTCTATTTTGGAGTATATACACCAACTCCATAGGCTCTCTCATGTAAAATACAGAAATTCTAATTTTACCCAAATTGAAAAAATCTAAATATTATCTAGGCACCCCAATGTTTGAAACAAAATTTCTCTGAATATAATCTGTCAGAAAAAATATACAATGACTTATTCTACTCTGTTTTGGACTATATACACCAAGTCAGTTGGCTCTCTCATGTAAAATACTGAAATTCTAATTTTACGCTAATCGAAAAATATCTAAATATTATCTAGGCACCCCAATGTTATAAACCAAGTTGCTTTAAATATAATCTGTCAGAAAAAATATACAATGCCCTATTCTAGTATGTTTTGGAGCATATACACCAACTCCATATGCTCTCTCATGTAAAATACTGAAATTCTAAATTTACGTGAATCGAAAGATATCTGAATATTATCTAGGCACCGGAATGTTGAAAGCAAAATTGCTCTGAATATAATCTGTCAGAAACAATATACAATGCCCTTTCCTACTCTGTTTTCGTGTATATACACCAACTCAATATGCTCTCTCAGGTAAAATACAAAAATTCTAATTTTACGCGAATCGAAAAAAGTCTAAATAATATTTAGGTGCCCCAAATTTAAAAGAAAATGGCTCTGAATATAGTCTGTAAGAGAAAATACACAATGCCTTATTCTACTTTTTTTTGGAGTATATACACCAACTCAGTATGCTGTATCATGTAAAATACAGAAATTCTAATTTCACCCGAATCAAAAAAATTTAAATATTATCTAGGCACCCCAATGTTAAAAAAAAAATTTCTCTGAATATAATCTGTCAGAAAACATATGCAATACCCTATTTTACTCTGTTTTGGAGTATATAAACCAGCTCAGTATGCTCTCTCATGTAAAATACCGATATTCTAATTTTACGTGAATCGAAATAAATCTAAATATTATATAGGCAACCGAATGTTAAAAGCAAAATTGCTCTGAATACAATGTGTCAGAAAAAATATACAATTCCCTTTTCTACTCTGTTTTGGAGTATATACACCAACTCAATATGCTATCTCATGTAAAATACTGAAACTCTAATTTTACAAGAATCGAAAAATTCTAAATAATATTTATGCGCCCCAAATTTCAAAGAAAATGTCTCTGAATATAGTGTGTTAGAAAAAATATTGAATGCCTTATTATACTCTGTTTTGGAGTATATACACAAACTCAGTGTGCTCTCTCCTGTAAAATAGAGAAATTCTAATTTTACGTGAATCTGAAAAATCTAACTATAATCTAGACACCCCAAAGTTAAAAGCAAAACTGCTCTGAATATAATCTGTCAGAAAAAATATACAATGCCTTATTCTACTCTGTTTTGGAGTATATACACCATCTCCATATGCTCTTTAATGTAAAATACAGAAATTCTATATTTAAGCAAGGAGAGAAAATTTCCTAATATTTTATCTAGGCACTCCAATTTTAAAAGCAAAATTGCTCTGAATATAATCTGTCAGAAAAAATATACAATGCCCTATTCTACTCTGTTTTGGAATAGATACACCAACTCAGTATGCTCTCTTATGTAAAATACCGAAATTCTATATTTACCCGAATCGAAAATAATCTAAATATTATCTAGGGACCCGAAGTTTAAAAGCAAAATTGCTCTGAATATAATCTGTCTGAAAAAATATACAATGCCCTATTCTATTCTTTTTTGGTGTATATACACCAACTCAATATGCTCTCTCATGTAAAATACCTAAATTCTAATTTTACACGAATCGAAAAAAATCTAAAGAATATCTAGGTGCCCCAAAGTTAAAAGAAAATTGCTCTGAATATAGCCTGTTAGAAAAAATACACAATCCCTTATTCTACTCTGTTTTGGAGTATATACACCAACTCAGAATGCTCTGTTACGTAAAATACCAAAATTCTAATTTTACCCCAATCGAAAAAATCTATATATTATCTAGGCATCCCTATGTTAAAAGCAAAATGGCTCTGAATATAATCTGTCAGAAAAAATATACAATTCCCTTTTCTACTCTGTTTTGGGGTATATACAACAACTCAATATGCTCTCTCATGTAAAATACTGAAATTATAATTTTACACGAATCGAAACAATCTAAATAATATCGGTGCACCCAGACGTTAAAAGAAAATGGCTCTGAATATAGTCTGTTAGACAAAATATACAATGCCTTATTCTACTCTGTTTTACAGTATATACACCAACTCAGTATGCTCCCTCATGTAAAATACAGAGATTCTAAATTTACGCGAATCGAAAAACATCTAAATAACAACTAGGCGCCTCAAAGATAAAAGAAAATGGCTCTGAATATAGTCTGTTAGAAAAAATATACAATGCCTTATTATACTCTTTTTTGCAGTATATACACCAACTCATTATGCTCTCTCATGTAAAATACCAAAATTCTAATTTAACCCGAATCGAAAAAAATATAAATAATATCTAGGCACCCCAAAGTTAAAAGAAAATGGCTCTGAATATAGTCTGTTAGAGAAAATATACAATAGCTTATTCTACTCTGTTTTGGAGTATATACACCAACTCAGTATGCTCTCTCATGTAAAATACCGAAATTCTAATTTAACCCGAATAGAAAAAGTCTAAATATTATCTAGGCACCCCAATGTTAAAAACTAAATTGCTCGGAATATAATCTGTCAGAAAATATATACAATGCCCTATTCTACTCTGTTTTGGAGTATATACACCAACTTCATATGCTCTCTAATGTAAAATACAGAAATTCTATATTTAAGCGAATCGAAAAAAATCTAAATATTATCTAGGCACCCCAGTGTTAAAATCAAAATTGCTCTGAATATAAACTTTCAGAGAAAATATACAATGCCGTATTCTACTCTATTTTGGAGTATATACACCAACTCCATATGCTCTCTTAAGTAAAGTACAAAAATACTTGATTTAAGCGAATCAAGAAATATCTATATATTATCTAGGTACCTCAATGTGAAAATCAAAATTGCTCTGAATATAATCTGTCAGAAAAAATGTACAATGCCCTATTCGACTCTGTTTTGGAGTATATACACCAACTCCATATGCTCTCTCATGTAAAATACAGAAATTCTATATTTAAGTGAATCGAAAAAAATATAAATATTATCTTGGCACCCTAAAGTTAAAATCAAAATTGCTCTGAATATAAACTGTCAGAAAAAATATACAATGCCCTCTTCAACTATTTTTTGGAGCATATAAACCAACTCAATATGCTCTCATGGAAAATACAGAAATTCTATATTTAAGCGAATCGAAAAAAATCTAAATATTACCTAGTCACCCCAATGTTAAAAGCAAAATTTCTCTGAATATAGTCTGTCAGAAAAAATATACAATTCCCTTTTCCACTTTGTTTTGGAGTATATACACCAATTCAATATGCTCTTTCCTGTAAAATACCGAAATTCTAATTTTACGTGAATCGAAAAAAATCTAAATATTATCTAGGGACCCGAAGTTTAAAAGCAAAATTGCTCTGAATATGATCTGTCAGAAAACATATGCAATGCCCTATTTTACTCTGTTTTGGATTATATAAATTAACTCAGTATGCACTCTCATGTAAAATACCAAAATTCTAATTTTACGTGAATCGAAATAAATCTAAATATTATATAGGCAACCGAATGTTAAAAGCAAAATTGCTCTGAATACAATGTGTCATAAAAAATATACAATGCCCTTTTCTACTCTGTTTTGGAGTATATACATTAACTCAATATGCTATCTCATGTAAAATACCGAAATTTTAATTTTATGAGAATCAAAATATCTAAATAATATCTATGTGCCCCAAAGTTCAAAGAAAATATCTCTGAATATAGTCTGTTACAAAAAATATAGAATGCCTTATTCTACTCTGTTTTCTAGTATATACACAAACTCAGTATGCTCTCTCATGTAATATAGAGAAATTCAAATTTTACGTGAATCTGAAAAAATCTAAATATTATCTAGACACCCCAAAGTTAAAAGCAAAATTGCTCTGAATATAGTCTGTCAGAAAAAATATACAATGCCTTATTCTACTCTGTTTTGGAGTATATACACCAAATCAATATGCTCTTTAATGTAAAATTCAGAAATTCTATATTTAAGCGAGGAGAGAAAAATCTAAATATTATCTAGGCATTCCAATTTTAAAAGCAAAATTCCTCTTAATATAATCTGTCATAAAAAATATACAATGCCCTATTCTACTCTGTTTTGGAATAGATACACCAACTCAGTATGCTCTCTCATGTAAAATACCGAAATTCTAAATTTACCCGAATCGAAAAAAATCTAAATATTATCTAGGGACCCGAAGTTTAAAAGAAAAATTTCTCTGAATATAATCTGTCAGAAAAAATATACAATGCTTTTTTCTACTATGTTTTGGAGTATATACACCAACTCAATATGCTCTCTCATGTAAAATATCGAAATTCTAAATTTACGTGAATTGAAAAAAATCTAAATATTATCTCGGCACCCCAATCTTAGAAACAAAATTGCTCTGAATATCATCTGTCAGAAAAAATATACAATGCCGTATTCTACTCTTTTTTGGAGTATATAAACCAACTCAATATGCTCTCTCATGTAAAATACAGAAATTGTATATTTAAGCATATTGAAATAAATTTAAATATTATCTAGGCACCAAAATGTTAAATGCAATGTTGCTCTGCATATAATCTGTCACAAAAAATATACAATGCCCTTTTCTACTCTTTTTTGTAGTATATACACCAACTCAATATGCTCTCTCTTGTAAAATACCGAAATCGTAATTTTACGTGAATCGAAAAAAATCTAAATATTATCTAGGCACCCGAATGTTAAAACCAAAATTGCTCTGAATGTAGTGTGTCAGAAAAAATATACAATTTTCTATTCGACTCTGTTTTGAAGTATATACACCAACTCCATAGGCTCTCTCATGTAAAATACAGAAATTCTAATTTTACCCGAATCGAATAAATCTAAATATTATCTAGGCACCCCAATGTTAAAAACAAAATTGCTCTGAATATAATCTGTCATAAAAAATATACAATGCTTTATTCTACTTTGTTTTGGAGTATATACACCAAGTCAGTATGCTCTCTCATGTAAAATACTTAAATTATAATTTTACGCGAATCGATAACTATCTAAATATTAGCTAGGCACCCCAATGTATAAACAAAATTGCTCTGAATATAATCTGTCAGAAAAAATATACAATGCCCTATTCTACTCTGTTTTGGAATATATACACCAACTCCATATGCTCTCTCATGTAAAATACAAAAATTCTATATTTCACCGAATCGTATAAATCTAAATAATATCTAGGCACCCCAGTGTTAAAAGCAAAATTTCTCTGAATATAATCTGTCAGAAAAAAATATACAATGCCCTTTTCTACTCTGTTTTGGTGAATATACACTACATCAATATGATATCTTATGTAAAATACTGAAATTCTAATTTTACACGATTCGAGAAATATCCAAATAATATCTAGGCGCCCCAAAGTTGAAATAAAATGACTATGAATATACGCTGTTACAAAAAATATACAATGCCTTATTCTACTCTGTTTTGGAGTATATACACAAACTCAGTGTGCTCTCTCATATAGAATACCGAAATTCTAAATTTACGTGACTGGAAAAAAGTCTAAATATTATCTAGGCGCCCCAGTGTTAAAAACAAAATTGCTCTGAATATAATCTGTCATAAAACATATGCCATGCCCTATTCTACTCTGTTTTGGAGTATATAAACCAACTTAGTATGCTCTCTCAGGTAAAATACCGGAATTATAATTTTACGTGAATCGAAATAATTCTAAATATTATCTAGGAACCCGAATGTTAAAAGGAAAATTGCTCGGAATACAATGTATAAGAAAAAATATACACTATCCATTTCTACTCTGTTTTGGAGTATATACACCAACTCAATATGCTCTCTCATGTAAAACACAGAAATTCTAATTTTTCCCAAATCGAAAAAATATGAATATTATCTAGGCACCCCAATGTTAAAAACAAAATTGCTCTGAATATAATCTGTCAGAGAAAATATACAATGCCCTATTCTACTCTGTTTTAAAGTATATACACCAACTTTATATGCTCTGTCATGTAAAATACCAAAATTCTAATTTTACGCTAATCGAAAAATACCTAAATTATATCTAGTCGCCCCAAAGTTAAAAGAAAATGGCTATGAATATATTCTCTTAGAAAAAATATACCATGCCTTATTCTACTCTGTTTTGGAGTATATACACAAACTCAGTATGCTCACTCATGTAAAATACTAAAATTCTAATTTAACCTGTTTCGAAAATTTTAAATATTATCTATGCACCCTAATGTTAAAATCAAACTTGCTCTGAATATAATCTGTAAGAAAGAATATACAATGCCCTATTCTACTCTTTTTTGGAGTATATACAGCATCTCAATATGCTCTCTCATGTAATATACCGATATTCTAATTTTTCGAGAATCGAAAAAAATCTAAATAGTACCTAGGTGCCCCAAAATTAAAAGAAACTGCCTCTGAATATAGTCTGTTAGAAAAAATATACAATGCCTTATTCTACTCTATTTTGGAGTATATACACCAACTCAGTATGCTCTCTGATGTAAAATACAGAAATTGTAATTTTACCCGAATCAAAAAAATCTAAATATTATCTAGGCACCCCAATGTCAGAGCAAAATTGCTCTGAATATAATCTGTCCGAAAATATATACAATGCCCTTTTGTACTCTATTTTGTAGTATATACACCAACTCAATATGCTCTCTCATGTAAAATACAGAAATTCTAATTTTACCCGGATCGAAAAAAATATAAAAATTTTCTAGGCAAACCAATGTTAAATGCAAAATTCTCTGAATATAATCTGTTAGAAAAAATATACAATGCCCTATTCTATGTTTTTTTGTAGTATATACACCAACTCAGTATGCTCTCTCATGTAAAATACCGAAATTCTAATTTTATGCGAATCGAAAACAATCTAAATAATATGTAGGCGCCGCAAAATTAAAATAAAATGGCTCTGAATGTATCTGTTAGAAAAAATATACAATGCCTTATTCTACTCGGTTTTTGAGTACATACACCAACTCAGTATGCTCTCTTATGTAAAATACAGAAATTCTAATTTTACCCGTATAGAAAAAATCTAAATATTATCTAGGCACCCCAATGTTAATAACAAAATTGCTCTGAATATAATCTGTTAGAAAAAATATACAATGCCCTATTCTACTCTGTTTTGGAGTATATACACCAACACAATATGCTCTCTCATGTAAAATACAGAAATTCAAATTTTACGCGAATCGAAAAACATCCAAATAATATCTGGGCGTCCCAAAGTTAAAAGAAAATGGCTCTGAATATAGTCTGTTAGGAAAAATATCCAATGCTTAATTCTATTCTGTTTTGGAGTATATACACCAACTCAATATGCTCTCTCATGTAAAATACAGAAATTCTATATTTAAGCGAATCGAAAAATATCTAAATATTATCTAGGTACACCAATGTTAAAAGCAAAATTACCCTGAATATAATCTGTCCGAAGAAATATACAATGTTCATTCTACTCTGTTTTGTAGTATATACACCAACACATTGTCCTCTATCATGTAAAATACCGAAATTCTAATTTTACCCGAATCGAATAAATCTAAATATTATCTAGGCACCCCAATGTTAATAACAAATTGCTCTGAATATAAACTGTCAGAAAAAATATACAATGCCCTATTCTACTCTGCTTTGGAGTATATACACCAACTCCATATGCTCTCTCATGTAAAATACAGAAATTCTAATTTTACCCGAATCGAAAAGAATCTAAATATTATCTAGGCACCCCAATGTTAAAAACAAAATTGCTCTGAATATAATCTGTCTGAAGAAATAAAAAATGCTTTATTCTAGTTTGTTTTGGAGTATATACACCAACTTTCTATTCTCTATCATGTAAAACACCGATATTCTACTTTTACGTGAATCGAAAAAAATCTAAATATTATATAGGCACCCCAATGTTAAAAGAAAATGGCTCTGAATATAATGTGTTAGAAAAAATATACAATGCCTTATTCTACTCTGTTTTGGAGTATATACACCAACTCAGTATGCTCTCTCATGTAAAATACCAGAATTCTAATTTTACATGAATCGAAAAAATCTAAATATTACCTAGGCACCCCAATGATAAAAACAAAATTTCTCTGAATATAATCTGTCAGAAAAAATATACAATGCCCTATTCTACTCTGCTTTGGAGTATATACACCAACTTTATATGCTCTCTCATGTAAAATACAGAAATTCTATATTTAAGCAATTCCAAAAAAAATCTAAATATTATCTAGGCACCCCAATGTTAAAAACAAAATTACTCTGAATAAAATCTGTCAGAAAAAATATACAATGCCCTATTCTAATCTGTTTTGGAGTATATACACGAACTCCATATGCTGTCCCATGTAAAATACCGAAATTCTAAATTTACGTGAATCGAAAAAAATCTAATTATTATCTAGGCAACCGAATGTTAAAAGCAAAATTGCTCTGAATATAATCTATCAGAAAAAATATACAATGCGCTTTTCTACTCTGTTTTGGAGTATATACAACCACTAAATATGCTCTCTCATATAATATACAGAAATTCAAATTTTACGTGAATCGAAATAAATCTAAATAATATATAGGCGCCCCAGGCTTAAAATAAAATGTCTCTGAATATAGACTGTTAGAAAAAAAATACAATGCCTTATTCTACTCTGTTTTGTATTATATACACCAACTCAGTATGCTCTCTCATGTAAAATACCAAAATTCTAATTTTACCCAAATCGAAAAAATCTAAATATTGTCTACACACCCCAATGTTAAAAACAAAATTGCTCTGAATATAATCTGTCAGAAAAAATACACAATGCCCTATTCTATTCTATTTTGGAGTATATACATTAACTCCATATACTCTCTCATGTAAAATACAGAAATTCTATATTTAAGCGAATCGAAATAAATCTAAATATTACCTAGGCACCCCAATGCTAAAAACAAAATTGCTCTGAATATAATCTGTAAGAAAAAATATACAATGCCCTTTTCTTCTTTGTTTTGGAGTATATACACCAACTCCATAAGCTCTCTCATGTAAAATACAGAAATTCCATATTTTAGCGAATCAAAAAAAAATCTAAAAATTATCTAGTTCACCCCAATGTTAAAAGCAAAATATCTCTGAATATAATTTGTCATAAAAAATATACAATACCCTTTTCTACCCTGCTGTGATGTGTATACACGAACTCAATATGCTCTCTCATGTAAAAAACAGAAATTCTAATTTTATGAGACCCGAAAAAAATGTAAATAATATCTAGGCGCCCCAATGTTAAAAGAAAATGGCTCTGAATATAGTCTGTTAGAAAAAATATACAATTTCTTATTCTACTCTGTTTTGCAGTACATACACCAACTCAGTATGCTCTCAAATGTAAAATACAGAAATTCTTATTTTACCCGAATCGAAGAAATCTCAATATTATCCTGTAACCCCAACGTTAAAAACAAAATTGGTCTGAATATAATCTGTCAGAAAAAATATACAATGTTCTATTCTACTCTGTTTTGGAGTATATACACCAACTAAGTGTGCTCTCTCATGTAAAATACCGAAATTCTAAATTTACGTGAATCGAAAAAAATCTAAATATTATCTAGGCACCTGAATGTTAAAAGCAAAATTGCTCTGAATATAATCTGTCAGAAACAATATAAAATGTTCTTTTCTACTCTGTTTTCGAGTATATACACCAACTCAATATGCTCTCTCAGGTAAAATATGGAAATTCTAATTTTACACGAATCGAAAAAGGCCTAATAATATCTAGGTGCCTTAAATTTAAAAGAAAATGGCTCTGAATATAGTCTGTTAGAGAAAATATACAATGCCTTATTCTACTCTGTTTTGGAGTATATACACCAACTCAGTATGCTCTCTCATGTAAAATACAGAAATTCTAATTTCACCCAAATCGAAGAAATCTAAATATTATATAGGCACCCCAATGTTAAAAACAAAACTTTTCTGAATATAGTCTGTCAGAAAACATATGCAATGCCCTATTTTACTCTGTTTTTGAGTATATACACCAACTCAGTATGCTCTCTCATGTAAAATACCGAAATTCTAATTTTACATGAATCTGAAAAAATCTAAATATTATCTAGAAACCCCAAAGTTAAAAGCAAAATTGCTCTGAATATAATTTGTCAGAAAAAATATACAATGCCTTATTCTACTCTGTTTTGGAGTATATACACCAACTCAGTATGCTCTCTCATGTAAAACACCGAAATTCTAATTTTAAGCGAATCGAAAAAAATGTAAATATCTAGGCGCCCCAAATTTAAAACAAAATGGCTCTCAATATACTCTGTTAGAAAAAATATACAATGCCTTATTCTATTTTGTTTGGGAGTATATACACTAACTCATTGTCCTCTCTCATGTAAAATACAGAAATTGTAATTTTACCCAAATCGAAAAAATCTAAATCTTATCTAGGCACCCAATGTTAAAAACAAAATTTCTCTGAGTATAATCTGTCAGAAAAAATATACAATGCCCTATTCTACTTTATTTTGGAGTATAAACATCAACTCCATACGCTCTCTCATGTAAAATACAAAAATTCTATATTTGACCGAACCAAAAAAAATCTAAATAATATCTAGGCACCCCAATGATAAAAAAAAAATTGCTCTGAATATAATCTGTCAGAAAAAATATACAATTCCCTATTCTACTCTTTTTTGGGCTATATAAAACAACTCCATATGCTCTCTCATATAAAATACAGAAATTCTATATTTAAGCGAATCGAAAAAAATCTAAATATTATCTAGGCACCCTAATGTCAAAAGCAAAATTACTCTGAATATAATCTGTCAGAAAAAATATACAATGCCGTATTCTACTCTATTTTGTAATATACACACCAACTCCATATGCTCTCTTATGTAAAATACAGAAATTCTAATTTTAGCAGAATCGAAAAAATCTAAATATTATCTAGGCACCCCAATGTCAAAAACAAATATGCTCTGAATATAATCAGTCAGAAGAAATATACAATGCCCTATTCTACTCTGTTTTGGAGTATGTACACCAACTCTATATGCTCTCTCATGTAAAATACCGAAATTCTAATTTTCCGTGAATCGAAAATAATCTGAATAATATCAAGGCGCCCCAAAGTTAAAAGAAAATGGGTCTTCATATAGTCTGTTAGAAAAAATATACAATGCCTTATTCTACTCTGTTTTGGAGTATATACACCAGTTCAGTATGCTCTCTCATTTAAAATACAAAAAATCTATATTTAAGCGAATCGAAAAAAATCTAAATATTATCTATGCACCCCAATGTTAAAAGTAAAATTGCTCTGAATATAGACTTTCAGAAAAAATATACAATGCCATTTTCTACTCTGTTTTGTAGTATATACATCAACTCAATATGCTCTCTCATGTAAAATACACAAATTCGAGTTTTACCCGAATCGAAAAAATCTAAATATAATCTAGGCACCCCTATGTGAAAAACAAATTTGCGTTGAATATAATGTGTCAGAAAAAATAAAGTATGCCCTATTCTACTCTGTTTTGGAGTATACCCACCAACTCCATATGCTCTCTCATGTAAAATACAGAAATTCTATATTTAAGCGAATGGAAAGAAATCTAAATAGTATCTAGGCACCCCAATGTTAAAAGCAAAATTGCTCTGAATATAATCTGTCAGAAAAAATATACAATGCCCTATTCTACTCTGTTTTGGGGTATATACACAAACTACATACGGTCTCTAATGTAAAATACAGAAATTCTCAATTTAAGCAAACCGAAAATAATATAAATATTATCTAGGCACCCCTATATTCAAAGCAAAATTGCTCTGAATATAATCTGTCAGAAAAAATATACAATGCTCTTTTCTACTCTGTTTTGAAGTATATACACCGAATCTATATGCTCTCTCATGTAAAATATACAAATTCTATATTTAAGAGAATCGAAAAAAATCTAAATATTATCTAGGCACCCCAATGTTAAAAACAAAATTTCTCTGAATATAATCTGTCATAAAAAATATACAATGCTCTATTCTACTCTTTTTGGGGTACATACACCAACTCAATATGTTCTCTCATGTAAAATACAGACATTCTATATTTAAGCGAATCGAAAAAAATCTACATATTATCTAGGAACCCCAATGTTGAAAGCAAAATGACTCTGAATATAATCTGTCAGAAAAAATATACAATGCCCTTTTATACTCTGTTTTGCAGTAAATACACCAACTCAATATGCTCTCTCATATAGAATACAGAAATTCTAATTTTACACGAATCTAAATAAATCTCTATAATATCTAGGCACTGCAAAGTTAAAAGAAAATGGCTCTGAATATAGTCAGTTAGAAAAAATATAGAATGCTTTATTCTACTCTATTTTGGAGTATATACACCAACTCAGTATGCTCTCTCATGTAAAATACCGAAATTCTAACTTACCCGAATCGAAAAAATATAAATATTATCTAGGCACCCCAATGTTAAAAGAAAAATTACTCTGAATATAATCTGTCAGAAAAAATATACAATGCCCTTTTCTACTCTGTTTTGCAGTATATACACCAACTCCATATGCTCTCTCATGTAAAATACAAAAATTCTATATTTGACCGAATCAAAAAAAAATCTAAATAACATCTAGGCACCCCAATGTTATAAGCAAAATTGCTCTGAATATAATCTGTCAGAAAAAATATACAATGCCCTTTCCTACTCTGTTTTGTAGTATATACACTACCTCAATATGCTATCTCATGTAAAATACCAAAATTCTAATTTTACATGAATCGAAAAAAATCCAAATAATATGTAGGCGCCCCAAAGTTAAAAGAAAATGGCTATGAATATACTCTGTTAAAAAACATATACAATGCCTTATTCTACTCTGTTTTGGAGTATATACACCAACTCAGTATGCTCTCTCTTATAGAATACCGAAATTCTAAATTTACGTGATTGGAAAAAAATCTAAATATTATCTAGGCAGCCGAATGTTAAAAGAAAAATTGCTCTGAATATAATCTGTCAGAAAAAATATACAATGCCCTTTTCTACTTTGTTCTCGAGTATGTACACCAACTCAATGTGCTCTCTCAGGTAAAATACCGAAATTCTAATTTTACGTGAATCAAAAAGAGTCTAAATAATATCTAGGCGCCCCAAATTTAAAAGAAAATGGCTCTGAATATAGTGTGTTAGAGAAAATATCCAATGCCTTATTCTACTCGGTTTTGGAGTATATACACCAACTCAGTATGCTCTCTTATGTAAAATACAGAAATTCTAATTTCACCCAAATCGAAAAAATCTAAATATTATCTAGGCACACAATGTTAAAAACAAAATTGCTCTGAATGTAATCTGTCAGAAAACATATGCAATGCCCTATTCTACTCTGTTTTGGAGTATATAAACCAACTCAGTATGCTCTCTCAGGTAAAATACCGAAATTCTAATTTTTCGTGAATCGAAATAAATCTAAATATTATCTATGAACCCGAATGTTAAAAGGAAAATAGCGCAGAATACAATGTGTCAGAAAAAATATACAATGACCTTTTCTACTCTGTTTTGGAGTATATACACCAACTCAATAGGCTCTCTCATGTAAAATAACTAAATTCTAATTTTACGCTAATCGAAAAAAACCTAAATCATATCTAGGCGTCCGAAAGTTAAAAGAAAATGGCTATGAATATATTCTCTTAGAAAAAATATACAATGCCTCATCCTACTCTGTTTTGGAATATTTACACAAACTCAGTATGCTCTCTCATGTAAAATACCAAAATTATAATTTTACGATAATCGAAAAAATCTAAATAATATCTATGCGCCCCAAAGTTCAAAGAAAATGTCTTTGAATATAGTCTGTTAGAAAAAATATAGAATGCCTTATTCTACTCTGTTTTGGAGTATATACACAAACTCAGTATGCTCTCTCCTGTAAAATAGAGAAATTCTACATTTACGTGAATCTGAAAAAATCTAAATATTATCTAGACACCACAAAGTTAAAAGCAAAATTGCTCTGAATATAATCTGTCAGAAAAAATATACAATGCCTTATTCTACTCTGTTTTGGAGTATATACACCAACTCAATATGCTCTTTAATGTAAAATACAGAAATTCTATATATAAGCGAGGAGAGTAAAATGTAAATATTATCTAGGCACTCCAATTTTAAAAGCAAAATTGCTCTGAATATAATCTGTCAGAAAAAATATACAATGCCCTATTCTACTCTGTTTTGGAATATATACACCAACTCAGTATGCTCTCTCATGTTAAATACCGAAATTTTAAATTTACCCGAATCGAAAAAAATCTAAATATTATCAAGGGACCCGAAGTTTAAAAGCAAAATTGCTCTGAATATAAACTGTCAGAAAAAATATACAATGCCCTTTTCTACTCTGTTTTGGAGTATATACACCAACTCAATATGCTCTCTCATGTAAAATACTGAAATTCTAAATTTACGTGAATCGAAGAAAATTTAAATAATATCTCAGCACCCCAATCTTAAAAACAAAATTGCTCTGAATATAATCTGTCAGAAAATATATACAATGCCGTATTCTACTTTTTTTTCGAGTATATAGACCAACTCAATATGCTCTCTCATGTAAAATACAGAAATTGTATATTTAAGCGTATTGAAATAAATCTAAATATTATCTAGGCACCAAAATGTTAAATGCAAAGTTGCTCTGCAAATTATCTCTCACAAAAAATATACAATGCCCTTTTCTACTCTGTTTTGTAGTATATACATCAACTCAATATGCTCTCTCTTGTAAAATACCGAAATTATAATTTTACGTGAATCGAAAAAAATCTAAATAATATCTTGGCACCCCAAAGTTAAAAGAAAATGGCACTGAATATAGTCTGTAAGAAAAAATAAATAAATAAATAAGCAGGAGTTGTAATTTTCACATTTGACAAAATAGATTTCAAAGCTACAAGGATACAAGGATAAAAGGATTAATGTAATAATAAGAGATCTTAACACCCAGATACATAAGACCCATAATGAGATTTAGATTCAACGAGACAGAAAATTGATAACGATATCCGGGACTAGAACTAAGATCCAGAACAAATAAACTCAATAGGGCTCTCCATTTTAAACACACAAAATATTCATTATCCACAAAATCTAACGATATATCTAAAGATATACAAAGACTCAAAACAAGGGGATGGAAAAAAGCTCACCAACCAAATGGAGAGCAAAAATAAATAAATAAAAAGCAGGAGTTGCAATTCTCACACTTAATAAAATAGATTTCAAAGCTACAAGGATGCAAGGGTAAAAGGATTAATACAACAATAAGAGATCTTAACACCCAGATACATAAGACACATAATGAGATTTAGATTCAACGAGACAACAAATTGATAAGATATCCAGGACTTGAACTCAGAACCAGAACAAATAAACACAACAGAGGTCTCCATTTTAAACACATAAAATATGCATTAACCACTTTAAACACTCAAAATATTGATCGGCCATTATTGAAACCCGTTTTAGGAATGAAGTAATATTCCTTTTTCCCTCTTTTTCTTTTTTTCCCTTCTTTTTCTTTTTTTCCCTAAAAAAAAAAAAAAAAAAAAAA
The DNA here is from genome assembly GCF_049354715.1 of Callithrix jacchus. Taxonomy (NCBI): domain Eukaryota; kingdom Metazoa; phylum Chordata; class Mammalia; order Primates; family Cebidae; genus Callithrix; species Callithrix jacchus. Next base: position 1,782,612 of record NC_133510.1, read on the forward strand.
GAGAAAGCAAAGCAGCAGGTGGAAGCTGCCAAGGTTGTGAACAAGAAGCCAGAATCCACGCCCAGGGCTAATGGCAGGGCCACGCACTCCACACCCCACCTTGGCCCTCTGCCCTGGGGTGGTGCAGAGATGGGGTGTGGTCAAGGGGCCATGGGTGAGGGTCCCGCCACTATTTACAGGAAACTCCCCTTCTGTTAGCCTCATTTGTCAAAGAAAGGGCTTAGACACGCAAATCTTTTTAAGTTTCCTTGTAGCGCAGGCTCTCTTGAATCTAATCCCTTCTAAAAAAAAAAAAAAAAGAAAAAAAGAAAAAATATACAATGCCTTATTCTACTATGTTTTGGAGTATATACACAAACTCAGTATGCTCTCTCATGTAAAATACAGAAATTCTAAATTTAAGCGAAGAGAGAAAAATCTAAATAATATATAGGCACTCCAATGTTAAAAGCAAAATTGCACTGAATATAATCTGTCAGAAAAAATATACAATGCCCTATTCTACTCTGTTTTGGAATATATCCACCAACTCAGTATGCTCTCTAATGTAAAATACAGTAATTATAATTTTACCCGAATCGAAAAAAATCTAAATATTATCGAGCGACCCGAAGTTAAAAAGCAAAATTGCTCTGAATATAATCTGTCAGAAAAAATATACAATGCCCTTTTCTACTCTGTTTTGGATTAATACACAAACTCAATATGCTCTCCCATGTAAAATAATAAAATTCTAAATTTATGTGAATCGAAAAACATCAAATATTGTCTCGACACCCCAATGTTAAAAACAAAATTGCTCTGAATATAATCTGTCAGAAAAAATATACAATGCCCTATTCTACTCTGTTTTGGAGTATATACACCAACTCAATATGCTCTCTCATGTAAAATATTGAAATTCTATATTTAAGCGAATCAAAATAAATTTAAATATTATCTAGGCATCCCAGTGGTAAAAACAAAATTGCTCTGAATATAATCTGTAAGAAAAAATATACAATGCCCTACTCTACTCTGTTTTGGAATATATACACCAACTCCATATGCTCTCTCATGTAAAATACTGAAATTCTATATTTAAGCGAATCGAAATGAATCTAAATATTATCTAGGCATCGCAATGGTAAAAACAAAATTGCTCTGAATATAATCTGTCAGAAAAAAATATACAATGCCCTATTCTACTCTGTTTTGGAGTATATACTCCGACTCCATATGCTCTCTCATGTAAAATACAGAAATTCCATATTTAAGCAAATCGAAATAAATCTATATATTATCTAGGCACCAGAATGTTAAAATCAAAATTCCTCTGAATACAATTTGTCAGAAAAAATAATCAATGTCCTATTCTCCTCTGTTTTGGAGTATGTACACCAACTCAGTATGCTCTCTCATGTAAAATACAGAAATTCTAATTTTACGTGAATCGAAAAATACCTAAATATTATCTAGGCACCCCAATGTTATAAATAAAATTGCTCTGAATACAGTCTGTCAGAAAAAATATACAATGCGCTATTTTACTCTGTTTTGGAGTATATACACCAACTCCATATGCTCTCTCATGTAAAATACAGAAATTCTATTTTTAACCAAATCGAAAAATAATCTAAATAATATCTAGGCACCCCAATGTTAAAAGTAAAATTGCTCTGAATATAATCTGTCATAAAAAATATACAATGCCCTTTTCTACTCTGCTTTGAAGTATATACACCAACTCAATATGCTCTCTCACGTAAAATTCCGAAATTCTTAATTTACGTGAATCGAAAAAAATTTAAATATTATCCTGGCACCCCAATGTTAAAAACAAAATTGCTATGAATATAATCTCCCATAAAAAATATACAATGCCCTATTCTACTCAGTTTTGCAGTATATACAGCAATTAAATATGATCTCTCATGTAAAATACAGAAATTCTATATTTAAGTGAATGGAAAAAAATCTAAATATTATCTAGGCAAAACAATGTTAAATGCAAAATTGTTCTGCATATAATCTGTCATAAAAAATATACAATGCATTTTCTACTCTGTTTTGGAGTATATACACCAACTCAATATGCTCTCTCATGTAAAATACTGAAATTCTTAATTTACGTGAATCGAAAAAAATTTAAATGTTATTCCGGCACCCCAATGTTAAAAACAAAATTACTATGAATATAATCTCTCATAAAAAAATATACAATGCCCTATTCTACTCTGTTTTGCAGTATATACAGCAACTAAATATGGTCGCTCATGTAAAATACAGAAATTCTATATTTAAGTGAATCGAAAAAAATCTAAATATTATCTAGGCAAAACAATGTTAAATGCAAAATTGCTCTGCATATAATCTGTCATAAAAAAATACAATAACATTTTCTACTCTGTTTTGGAGTATATACACCAACTCAATATGCTCTCTCATGTAAAATACCGAAATTCTAATTTTACGTGAATCGAAAAAAGTCTAAATAATATCTACGCGCCCCAAAGTTAAAAGAAAATTGCTCTGAATATAGCCTGTTAGAAGAAATATACAATGCCTTATTCTACTCTGTTTTGGAGTATATACACCAACTCAGTATGCTCTCTCATGTAAAATACCGAAATTCTAATTTTACCCGAATCGAAAAAATCTATATATTATCTAGGAATCCCTATGTTAAAAGCAAAATTGCTCTGAATATAATCTGTCAGAAAAAATATACAAAGCCCTTTTCTACTCTGTTTCGGAGAATATAAACCAACTCAATATGCTCTCTCATGTAAAATACAGAAATTCTAATTTCACACGAATCGAAAACAATCTAAATAATATATAGGCGCCCCAATGTTAAAAGAAATTGGCTCTGAATATAGTCTGTTAGACAAAATATACAATGCCTTATTGTACTCTGTTTTGGAATATATACACCATCACAGTATGATCTCTCATGTAAAATACAGAAATTCTAATTTTACCCGAATCAAAAAAATCTAAATATTATTTAGTCAACCCAATGATATTAACAAAACTGCTCTGAATATAATCTATCAGAGAAAATATACAATGCCCTATTCTATTCTTTTTTGGAGTATATACACCGACTCCATATGCTCTCTCATCTAAAATACAGAAATTCTATATTTAAGAGAATCGAAAAATATCTAAATATTATCTAGGCACCCCAATGTTAAAAGCAAAAGTGCTCTGAATATAATCTGTCAGAAAAAATACACAATGCCATTTTCTACTCTGTTTCGTTGTGTATACACCAACTCAGTATGCTCTCTAATGTAAAATACCGCAATTCTAATTTAATGTGAATCGAAAAAAACTATATATTATCTAGGCACCCCAATGTTAAACGCAAAATTGCTCTGAATATAATCTGTCAGAGAAAATACCCAATGCCATTTTTTACTCTGTTTTGTATTATATACACAAACCCAATATGCTCTATTATGTAAAATACCGAAATTAAAATTTTAAGCGAATGGAAAAAACCTAAATAATATCTAGGCGCCCGAAAGTTAAAAACAATGGCTCTGAATATAGTCTGTTAGAAAAAATATACAATGCCTTATTCTACTCTGTTTTGGAGTATATACACCAACTCAGTATGCTCTCTCACGTAAAATACCGAAATACTAATTTTACCCAAATCGAAAAAACCTAATATTATCTAGGCAACCCAATGTTAAAAACATAATTGCTCTGAAAATAATCTGTAAGAAAAAATATACAATGCCCTATTCTACCCTGTTTTGGAGTATATACAGCAACTCAGTATGCTCTCTCATGTAAAATTCCGAAATTCTAATTTTACGTGAATCGAAAAAAATCTAAATATTATCTAGGCACCCGAAGGTTATAAGAAAAATTGCTCTTAAAATAATGTGTACGAAATAATATACAATGCCCTTTTCTACTCTGTTTTGGAGTATATACACCAACTCAATATGCTCTCTCATGTAAAACACAGAAATTCTAATTTTACCCGAATCGAAAAAATCTAAATATTATCTAGGCACCTCAATGTTAAAAACAAAATTGCTCTGAATATAATCTGTCAAAAAATATAAAATGCCCTATTCTACTCTGTTTTGGAGAATATACACAAATTCCATATGCTCTCTCATGTAAAATACAGAAATTCCACATGTAATCGAATCAAAAAAATTCTAAATATTATCTAGGCACCACAAGGTTAAAAGCAAAATTTCTCTGAATATAATCTGTCAGAAAAAATATACAATGCCCTTTTCTACTCTGTTTTGGAGTATGTACACCAACTCAATATGCTCTCTCATGTAAAATACAGAAATTCTATATTTAAGGAAAACAAAATATATCTAAATATTATCTAGGCACCCCAATGTAAATAACAAAATTTCTCTGAATATAATCTGTCAGAAAAAATACACAATGCAATTTTCTACTCTGTTTTGTAGTATATACACCAACCCCATCTGCTCTCTCATGTAAAATTCCGAAATTCTAAGTTTACGCGAATTGAAAAAAATCTAAATAATACCTACGCGTCCCAAAGTTTAAAGGAAATGGCTCTTACTATAGTCTGTTAGAGAAAATATACAATGCCTTATTCTACTCTGTTTTGGAGTATATACACCAACTCAGTATGCTCTCTCATGTAAAATACAGAAATTGTATATTTAAGCAAATTGAAACAAATCTAAATATTATCTAGGCACCCGAATGTTAAAAGTAAAATTCCTCTGAATATAATCTGTCAGAAAAAATATACAATGCCCTTTTCTACTCTGTTTTTAGAATATACACCAACTCAATATGCTCTCTCTTGTAAAATAGAGAAATTCTAATTTTACCCGAATTGAAAAAATCCAAATATTATGTAGGCACCCCAATATTAAAAACAAAATTGTTCTGAATATAATCTGTCAGAAAAAATATACAATGCTTTATTCTACTCTTTTTTGGAGTATATACAGAAACTCCATATGCTCTCTCATGTAAAATACCGAAATTCTAATTTTACGCGAATCGAAAAAAATCTAAATTATATCTAGGCGCCACAACGTTCCAAAAATTTAGCTCTGAATATAGTCTGTTAGAAAAAATATACAATGCCTTATTCGAATTTGTTTTGGAATATATACACCAACTCCATATGCCCTCTCGTGTAAAATACAAAAATTCTAATTCTACTTGAATCGAAAAAATATAAATATGGGCTAGGCACCCCAATGTTAAAAACAAAATTGCTCTGAATATAATCTCTCAGAAAAAATATACAATGCTTTATTGTACTCTGTTTTGGAGTATATACACCAACTCCTTATGCTCTCTCATGTAAAATACAGAAATTCTATATTTAAGAGAATCGAAAAAAATCTAAATATTATCCTTGCACCCCAATGTGAAAAGCAAAATTGCTCTGAATATAATCTGTCAGTAAATGTATACAATGCCATTTTATACTGTTTTGTTGTATATACACCAAATCAGTATGCTCTGTCATGTAAAATACAAAAATTCTAATTTTACCCGAATCAAAAAAATCTAAATATGATTTAGGCAACCCAATGTTAAAAAAAAAATTTCTCTCAATAGAATCTGTCAGAAGAAAATATACAATGCACTATTCTACTCTGTTTTGGAGTATATAAACCAACTCCATATGCTCTCTCATGTAAAATACAGAGATTCTATATTTAAGCGAATCGACATAAATCTAAATATTATCTAGGCACCCCAAAGTTAAAGCAAAATTGCTCTGAATATAATCTGTCAGAAAAAATATACAATGCCCTTTTCTACTCGGTTTTGGAGTATATACACCAACTCAATATGCTCTCTCATGTAAAATACAGAAATTCTATATTTAAGCAAAGAGAAAAAAATCTAAATATTATCTAATTATAATCTAGGCACCACAATGTTAAAAGCAAAATTTCTCTGAATATAATCTGTCAGAAAAAATATACAATGCCCTATTCTACTCTGTTTTGGAATATAAACACCAACTCAGTATACTCTCTCATGTAAAATACCGAAATTCTAAATTTACATGAATCGAAAAAAATCTAAATATTAACTAGGCACCCCAGTGTTAAAAGCAAAATTACTCTGAATATAATCTTTCAGAAAAAATATACAATGCCCTATTCTACTCTGTTTTGGAGTATATACACCAAATCAGTATGCTCTCTCATGTAAAATACCGAAATTCTAATTTTACGTGAATCGAAAAAAATCTAAATAATATCTAGGCGCCCCAAAGTTAAAAGAAAGTGGCTCTGGATATAGTCTGTTAGAAAAAATATACAATGCCTTATTCTACACTGTTTTGGAGTATATACACCAACTCAGTATGCTCTCTCAGTTAAAATACAGAAATTCTAATTTTACCCGAATGGAAAAAATCTAAATATTATATAGGCACCCCAATGTTAAAACCAAAATTGCTCGGAATATAATCTGTCATAAACATATACAATGCCTTATTTTACTCTGTTTTGGAGTATATACACATACTTCATATGCTCTTTCATGTAAAATACAGAAATTCTGTATTTAAGTGAATCGAAAAAATCTAAATATTATATAGGCGACTTAAAAGCAAAATTGCTCTGAATATAATCTGTCAGAGAATATATACAATGCCTTATTCTACTCTGTTTTGAAGGATATACAACAACTCCGTATGCTCTCTTATATATAATACCGAAATTCTAATTTTACGTGAATCAAAAAAAATCTAAATATTAGCTAGGCACCCCAATGTTATCAACAAAATTGCTCTGAATATAATCTGTCAGAAAACATATGCAATGCCCTATTCTACTCTGTTTTGGAGTATATAAACCAACTCAGTATGCTCTCTCAAGTAAAATACAAAAATTCTAATTTTACGTGAATCCAAATAAATCTAAATATTATCTAGGAACCCGAATGATAAAAGGAAAATTGCTCGGAATACAATGTGTCAGAAAAAATATACAATGACATTTTCTACTCTGTTTTGGAGTATGTACACCAACTCAATATGCTCTCTCATGTAAAATACCGAAATTCTAATTTTAAGCTAATCGAAAAAATCCTAAATCATATAAAGGTGCCACAAAGTTAAAAGAAAATGGCTATGAATATATTCTCTTAGAAAATATATACAATGCGTTATTCTACTCTGTTTTGGAGTATATACACCAACTCAGTATGCTCTCTCATGTAAAAAATAAAAATTCTAATTTTACTCGATTCGATAAAATTTAAATATTATCTAGGCACCCTAATGTTAAAACCAAACTTGCTCTGAATATAATCTGTCAGAAAACATATACAATGCCTTATTCTACTCTGTTTTGGAGTATATACACCAAGTCAGTATGCTCTCTCATGTAAAATACTGAAATTCTAATTTTACGTGAATCGAAAAATATCTAAATATTAGCTAGGCACCCCAATGTTATAAACAAATTTCACTGAATATAATCTGTCAGAAAAAATAAACAATGCCCTATTCTACTCTGTTTTGGAGTATATACACCAACTCCATATTCTCTCTCATGTAAAACACCGAAATTTTAATTTTACGCGAATGGAAAAAACCTAAATAATATCTAGGCGCCCCAAAGTTAAAAAAAATTGCTCTGAATATAGTCTGTTAGAAAAAATATACAATGCCTTATTCTACTCTGTTTTGGAGTACATACACCAACTCCGTATGCTCTCTCATGTAAAATAGAAAAATTCTATATTTATACGAATCGAAAAAAATCTAAATATTATCTAGACACCCGAATGTTAAAAGCAAAATTGCTCTGAATACAATCTGTCAGAAATAATATATAATGCCTTTTTCTACTCTGGTTTGGAGTATATACACTAACTAAGTATGCTCTCTCATGTAAAATACCGAAATTCTAATTTTACCCGAATCGATAAAACCTAAATATTATCTAGGCACCCCAATGTTAAAAACAAAATTGCTCTGAATGTAATCTGTAAGAGAAAATATACAATGCCCTATTCTACGCTGTTTTGGAGTATATACACCAACTCAGTATGCTCTCTCATGTAAAATTCCGAAATTCTAATTTTACGTGAATCGAAAAAAATCTTAATATTATCAAGGCACACGACAGTTATAAGCAAAATTGCTCTTAAAATAATGTGTACGAAAAAATATACAATGCCCTTTTCTACTCTGTTTTGGAGTATATACACAAACTCAATATGCTCTCTCATGTGAAACACAGAAATTCTAATTTTACCCAAATCGAAAAAATCTAAATATTATCTAGGCACCCCAATGTTAAAAACAGAATTTCTCTGAATATAATCTGTCGGAAAATATATACAATGGCCTATTCTACTCTGTTTTGGTGTATATACACCAACTCAGTATGCTCCCTCATGTAAAATAGAGAAATTCTAACTTTACGTGAATCTAAAAAAATCTAAATATTATCTAGGCACCCTAAAGTTAAAAGCAAAATTGCTCTGAATACAATGTGTCAGAAAAAATATACAATGCCCTTTTCTACTCTGTTTTGGAGTATATACACCAACTCAATATGCTCTCTCATGTAAAATACCGAAATTCTAATTTACGATAATCGAAAAAAATATAAATAATATCTATGCACCCCAAAGTTCAAAGAAAATGTCTCTGAATATAATCTGTTAGAAAAAATATAGAATGCCTTACTCTACTCTGTTTTAGAGTATATACACAAACTCAATATGCTCTCCCCTTTAAAATAGAGAAATTCTAAATTTACATGAATCTGAAAAAATCTAAATATTATCTAGACACCCCGAAGTTAAAAGCAAAATTGCTCTGAATATAATCTGTCAGAAAAAATATACAATGCCTTATTCTACTCTGTTTTGGAGTATATACATTAACTCAATATGCTCTTTAATGTAAAATACAGAAATTCAATATTTAAACGAGGTGAGAAAAATCTAAATATTATCTAGGCACTCCAATTTTAAAAGCAAAATTGCTCTGAATATAATCTGTCAGAAAAAATATACAATGCCCTATTCTACTATGTTTTGGAATAGATACACCAACTCAGTATGGTCTCTCATGTAAAATACCGAAATTCTAAATTTACCCGAATCGAAAAAAATCTAAATATTTTCTAGGGACCCGAAGTTTAAAAGCAAAATTGCTCTGAATATAATCTGTCAGAAAAAAATACAATGCCGTATTCTACTCTTTTTTGGAGTATATAGACCAATTTCATATACTCTCTCATGTAAAATACAGAAATTGTATATTTAAGCGTATTGAAATAAATGTAAATATTATCTAGGCACCACAATGTTAAATGCAAAGTTGCTCTGCTTATAATCTGTCACAAAAAATATACAATGCTTTTTTCTACTCTCTTTTGTAGTATATACACCAACTCAAAATGATCTCTCTTGTAAAATACCAAAATTCTAAATTTACGCAAATCGAAAAAAATCTAAATAATATCTAGGCGCTTGAAAGTTAAAAGATAATGACTCTGAATATAGTCTGTTAAGAAAAATATACAATGCCTATTTCTACTCTGTTTTGGAGTATATACACCAACTCAGTATGCTCTCTCATGTAAAAAACGGAAATTCTAATTTTACGTGAATCGAAATAAATCTAAATATTACATAGGCAACCAAATGTTTAAAGCAAAATTTCTCTGAATACAATGTGTCAGAAAAAATATACAATGCCCTATTCTACTCTGTTTTGGAGTATATACACCAACTCCATATGCTCTCTCATGTAAAATACCAATATTCTATATTTAACCGAATCGAAATAAATCTAAATAATATATAGTCAAACCAGTGTTATAAGCAAAATTGCTCTGAATATAATCTGTCAGAAAAAATATACAATGCACTTTTCTTTTTTGTTTTGTAGTATATACACTACCTCAATATGCTATCTCATGTAAAATACCGAATTTCTAATTTTACGGGATTTGAAAAAAATTCAAATAATATCTAGGCACCCCAAAGTTAAAAGAAAATGGCTATGAATATACTCTGTTAGAAAAAATATACAATGCCTTATTCTACTCTGTTTTGGGGTATATACACCAACTCAGTATGCTCTCTCCTATAGAATACCAAAATTCTAAATTTACGTGATTGGAAAAAAATCTAAATATTATCTAGGCACCCGAATGTTAACCAAAATTGCTCTGAATATAATCTGTCAAAAAATATATACAATGCCCTTTTCTACTCTGTTTTAGAGAATATACACCAACTCAATATGCTCTCTCAGGTAAAATACCGAAATTCTAATTTTACGCGATTCGAAAAAAGTCTAAATAAGATCTAGGTGCTCCAAATTTAAAAGAAAATGGCTCTGAATATAGTCTGTTAGAGAAAATATACAATGCCTTATTCTTCTCTGTTTTGGAGTAGATACACCAACTCAGTATGCTCTCTCATGTAAAATACAGAAATTCTAATTTCACCCGAATCTAAAAGATCTAAATAATATCGAGGCACCCCAATGTTAAAAACAAAATTGCTCTGAATATAATCTGTCAGAAAACATAGGCAATGCCGTATTCTACCCTGTTTTGGAGTATATAAACCAACTCCCTATGCTCTCTCTGGTAAAATACCGAAATTCTAATTTTACGTGAATCGAAATAAATCTAAATATTATCTAGGAACCCGAATGTTAAAAGAAAAATTGCTCGAAATATAATGTGTCAGAAAAAATATACAATGACCTTTACGACTCCGTTTTGGAGTATATACATTAACTCTGTATGCTCTCAGATGTAAAATACAGAAATTCTAATTTTATTAGAATCGAAAAAAATCTAAATATTATCTAGGCACCCCAATGTGAAAAACAAATTGCTCTGAATATAGTCTGTCAGAAAATATATACAATGCCCTATTCTACTCTGTTTTCGAGTATATACACCAACTCCATATGCACTCTCATGTAAAATACAAAAATTCTGTATTTAAGCGAATCGAAAAATATCTTAATATTATCTAGGCACCCCAATGTTAAAAACAAATTGCTCTGAATATAATCTGTCAGAAAAAATATACCACGCCTTATTCTACTTTTTATTGGAGTATATACACCAACTGCATTTTCTCTCTCAATTAAAATACAGAAATTCTATATTTAACCGAATCGAAAAAAATCTAAATAATATCTAGGCATCCCAATGTTAAAAGCAAAATTGCTCTGAATATAATCTGTCAGAAAAAATATACAATGCCCTTTTCTACTCTGTTTTGTAGTATATACACTACCTCAATATGCTATCTCATGTAAAATACCGGAATTCTAATTTTACGCGAATCGAAAAAAATGTAAATAATGTCTAGGTTCCCCAAAGTTAAAAGAAAATGGCTATGAATATAATCTGTGAGAAAAAATATACAATGCCTTATTGTACTCTGTTTTGGAGTATATACACCAACTCAGTATGCTCTCTCATGTAGAATACCGAAATTCTAAATTTAAGTGAATCGAATAAAATCTAAATATTATCTAGGCACCCGAATGTTAAAAGCAAAATTGCTCTGAATATAATATGTCAGAAAAAGTATACAATGCCCTTTTCTACTCTGTTTTCGAGTATATACACCAACTCAATATGCTCTCTCAGGTAAAATACGGAAATTCTAATTTTACGCGAACCGAAAAAAGTCTAAATAATATCTAGGTGTCCCAAATTTTAAAGACAATGGCTCTAAATATAGTCTGTTAGAGAAAATATACAATGCCTTACTCTACTCTGTTTCGGAGTATATACACCAACTCAGTATGCTCTCTCATGTAAAATACAGAAATTCTAATTTCACCCAAATCGAAAAAATCTAAATATTATTTAGGAACCCCAATGTTAAAAAAAATATTTCTCTGAATATAATCTGTCAGAAAACATATGCAATGCCCTATTTCACTCTGTTTTGGAGTATATAAACCAACTCAGTATGCTCTCTCATGTAAAATACCGAAATTCTAATTTAACCCGAATCGAAAAAATCTAAATATTATCTAGGCACCCCAATGTTAAAAACAAAATTGCTCTGAATATAATCTGTCAGAAAACATAGGCAATGCCGTATTCTACTCTGTTTTGGAGTATATAAACCAACTCACTATGCTCTCTCTGGTAAAATACCGAAATTCTAATTTTACGTGAATCGAAATAAATCTAAATATTATCTAGGAACCCAAATGTTAAAAGGAAAATTGCTCGGAATACAATGTGTCAGAAAAAATATACAATGACCTTTACGACTCTGTTTTGGCATATATACACCAACTCTGTATGCTCTCTCATGTAAAATACAGAAATTCTAATTTTACTAGAATCGAAAAAAATCTAAATATTATCTAGGCACCCCAATGTGAAAAACAAATTGCTCTGAATATAGTCTGTCAGAAAATATATACAATGCCCTATTCTACTCTGTTTTAAAGTATATACACCAACTCCATATGCGCTCTCTGTAAAATACAGAAATTCTATATTTAAGCGAATCGAAAAATATCTTAATATTATCTAGGCACACCAATGTTAAAAAAAAAATTGCTCTGAACATAACCTGTCAAAAAAAATATACAATGCTTTATTCTACTCTGTTTTGGAGTATATACATCAACTCCATATGCTCTCTCATATAAAATAGAGAAATTCTATATTTAAGTGAATCGAAAAAAATCTAAATGTTATCTATGCAATCCAATGTTAAAAGCAAAATTGCTCTGAATATAAACTGTCAGATAAAATATACAATGCCATTTTCTACTCTGTTTTTTAGTATATACACGAAATCAATATGCTCTCTCATATAAAATACCGAAATTCTAATTTTACACGAATCGAGTAAAATCTAAATATTATCTAGGCACCCCTATGTTAAAAGCAAAATTGCTCTGAATATAATCTTTCAGAAAAAATATACAACGCCCTTTTCTACTCTGTTTTGGAGTATATACACGAACTCCATATGCTCTCTCATGTAAAATACAAAAATTCTATATTAAAACAAATCGAAAAAAATCTAAATAATATCTAGGCGCCCCAAAGGTTAATGAAAATGACTCTGAATATAGTATGTTAGAAAAAATATACAAAGCCTTATTCTACTATGTTTTGGAGTATATACACCAACTCAGTATGCTCTCTCGTGTAAAATACAGAAATTCTAATTTTACCCGAATCGAAAAAATCTAAATATTATTAAGGCACCCCAATGTTAAAAACAAAATTGCTCTAAATATAAACTCTCAGAAAAAATATTAAATGCCCTATTCTTCTCTTTTTTTAAGTATATACACCAACTCTACATGCTCTCTCATATAAAATACAGAAATTCTATATTTAAGCGAATCAAAAAAATCTAAATAATATCTAGGCGCCCCAAAGTTAAAAGAAAATGGCTCTGAATATACTATGTTAGAAAAAATATACAATGCCTTATTCTACTATGTTTTGGAGTATATACACCAACTCAGTATGCTCTCTCGTGTAAAATACAGAAATTCAAATTTTACCCGAATCGAAAAAATCTAAATATTATCAAGGCACCCCAATGGTAAAAACAAAATTTCTCTGAATATAAACTCTCAGAAAAAATATACAATGCCCTATTCTACTCTGTTTTTGAGTATATACACCAACTCTACATACTCTCTCATGTAAAATACAGAAATTCTATATTTAAGCGAATCGAAAAAAATCTAAATATAATCTAGGCACCCCAATGTTAAAACAAAATTTCTCTGAATATAATCTGTCAGAAAAAATATACAATGCCCTTTTCTACTCTGATTTGGAGTATATACACCACCTCAGTATGCTCTCTCATGTAAAATACCGAAATTCTAATTTTACGTGAATCAAAAAAAATCTAAATATTATCTAGGCGCCCCAATGTTTAAAGAAAAATTGCTCTGAATATAATCTGTATCACAAAATGTACAATGTCCTTGTCTACTCTGTTTTGGAGTGTATAAACCAACTCAATATGCTCTCTGATACAAAATACCGAAATTGTTATTTTATGCGAATCGAAAAAAATCTAAATAATATTTAGGCACCACAATGATAAAAACAAAATTGCTCTGAACATAATCTGTCAGAAAAAAAATATACAATGCCCTATTCTACTCTGTTTTTAGGTATATAAAACAACTCCATATGATCTCTCATATAAAATAAAGAAATTCTGTATTTAAGCGAATCGAAAAAAATCTAAATATTATCTACGCACCCTAATGTTGTAAGCAAAATTGCTCTGAATATAATCTGTCATAAAAAATATACAATGCCCTTTTCCACTCTGTTTTGCAGTAAATACACCAACTCAATGTGCTCTCTCATGTAACATACTGAAATTCTAATTTTACGTGAATCGAAAAAAATCGAAATAATATGTAGGCGCCCCAAACTTAAAAGAAAATGGCCCTGAATATAGTCTTTTAGAGAAAATATACAATGTTTTATTCTACTCTATTTTGGAGTATATACACCAACTCAGTTTGCTCCCTCATGTAAAATACTGAAATTCTAATTTTTCCCAAATCGAAAAATATCTAAATATTATCTAGGTATCCCAGTGTTAATAACAAAACTTCTCTGAATATAATCTGTCAGAAAAAATATCGAATGACTTATTCTACTCTCTTTTGGAGTATATACACCAAGTCAGGATGCTCTCTCATGTAAAATACTGAAATTCTAATTTTACGTGAATCGAAAAATATCTATATATTATCTAGGCACCCCAAAGTTATAAACAAAATTGCTCTGAATATAATCTGTCAGAAAAAATAAACAATGCCCTATTCTAATATGTTTTGGAGTATATAGACCAACTCCATATGCTCCCTCATGTAAAATACAGAAATTCTATATTTAACCGAATCAAAAAAAATCTAAATAATATATAGGCATCCCAATGTTAAAAGCAAAATTGCTCTGAATATAATCTGTCAGAAAAAATATACAATGCTCTTTTCTATTCTGTTTTGTAGTATATACACTACCTCAATATGCTATCTCATGTAAAATACCGGAATTCTAATTTTACGTGAATCAAAAAAAATCTAAATAATGTCTAGGTTCCCCAAAGTTAAAAGAAAATGGCTATGAATATAATCTGTTAGAAAAAATATACAATGCCTTATTGTACTCTGTTTTGGAGTATATACACCAACTCAGTATGCTCTCTCATGTAGAATACCGAAATTCTAAATTTAAGTGAATCGAATAAAATCTAAATATTATCTAGGCACCCGAATGTTAAAAGCAAAATTTCTCTGAATATAATGTCAGAAAAAATATGCAATGCCCTTTTCTACTCTGTTTTCGAGTATATACACCAACTCAATATGCTCTCTCCTGTAAAATACAGATATTCTATATTTATGCGAATCGAAAACAATCTAAATAATATCTAGGCGCCCCAAAGCTAAAAGAAAATGGCTCTGAATATAGTATGTTAGAAAAAATATACAATACCTTATTCTATGCTGTTTTGGAGTATATACACCAACTCCGTATGCTCTCTCATGTAAAACACCGAAATTCTAACTTACCCGAATTGAAAAAAATCTAAATATTATCTAGACACCACTATGTTAAAAGCAAAATTACTCTGAATATTATCTGTCAGAAAAAATATATAATGCCCTTTTCTACTCTGTTTCGGAGTATATACACCAACTCAGTATGCTCTCTCAGTTAAAATACCGAAATTCTAACTTGACGCGAATCGAAAAAAAGCCTAAATAATATCTAGGCGCCCCAAAGTTAAAAGAAAATGGCTCTGAATCTAGTCTTTTAGAAAAAATATACAATGCCTTGTTCTACTCTGTTTTGGAGTATATACACCAACTCAGTATTCTCATATGTAAAATGCAGAAATTATAATTTTACCCAAATCGAAAAAATCTAAATATTATCTAGGCACCCCAATGTTAAAAACAAAGTTGCTCTGAAGGTAATCTGTCAGAAAGAAAATACAATACCCTATTCTACTCTGTTTTGGAGTATATACACCAACTAAATATGCTCTCTCATGTAAAATACAGAACTTCTATATTTAAACGAATAAAAAAAATCTAAATATTATCTAGGCACCCCAATGTTAAAAGCAAAATTGCCCTGAATATAATCTGTCAAAAAAATATACAATGCACTATTCTACTCTGTTTTGGAGTATATACATAAACTCCATATGCTCTCTCATGTAAAATACAGAAATCCTAATTTTACCCGTATCGAAATAATCTAAATATAATCTAGGCACCCTAATGTTAAAAACAAAATTGCTCTAAATATTATCTGTCAAAAAAATATACAATGCCTTATTCTACTCTGTTTTGGAGTATATACACCAACTCAGTTTGGTGTCTCCTGTAAAATACCGAAATTATAATTTTACGTGAAGCGAAATAATTCTAAATATTATTTAGGCACCCCAATGTTAAAAGAAAAATTGCTCTGAATATAATCTGTCAGAAAAAATATACAATGTCATTTTCTACACTGTTTTGGAGTATATACACCAACACAATATGCTGTCTCATATAAAATACAGAAATTCTAATATTACGCGAATCGAAAAAAATCTAAATAATATCTAGGCTGCAAAAAGTTAAAAGAAAATGGCTCTGAATATTGTCTGTTAGAAAAAATATACAATACCTTATACTACTCTGCTTTGGAGTATATACACCAACTCAGTCTGCTCTCTCTTGTAACATACAGAAATTCTATTTTTACCCGAATCGAAAAAAATCTAAATATTATCTAGGCACCACAATGTTAAAAGCAAAATTGCTCCTAAGAAAATCTGTCAGAAAAAATATACAATGCGCTTTTCTACTCTGTTTTGGAGTATATACACCAACTAAATATGCTCTCTCAGGTAAAATACCGAAATTCAAATTTTACGGGAATCGAAAAAAATCTAAATAATATCTAGGCGCCCAAAAGTTAAAGGAAAACGGCTCGGAATATAGTCTGTTAGGAAAAATATACAATGCCTTATTCTACTCTGTTTTGGAGTATATACACCAACTCCATATGCTCTCTCATGTAAAATACTGAAATTATATATTTAAGCGAATTGAAAAAAATCTAAATATTATCTAGGCAATCCAATGTTAAAAGCAAAATTGCTCTGAATATAATCTGTCAGGAAAAACATACAATGCCCCATTCTACTCTGTTTTGTAGTATATACACCAACTCAATATGCTCTCTCATGTAAAATACAGAAATTCTATATTTAAACGAATCAAAAAAAATATAAATATTATCTAGGCTCCCCAATGTTAAAAGCAAAATTGCTCTGAATATAATCTGTCAGAAAAAATATACAATGCCATTTTCTACTCTGTTTTAGAGTATATACACCAACTCAATATGCTCTCTCAGGTAAAATACTGAAATTCTAATTTTACGTGAATCGAAAAAAGTCTAAATAATATCTAGGCGCCCCAAATTTAAAAGAAAATGGCTCTGAATATACTCTCTTAGAGAAAATATAGAATGCCTTATTCTACTCTGTTTTGGAGTATATACACCTACTCAGTATGCTCTCTCAGGTAAAATACAGAAATTCTAATTTTACCCATATCGAAAAAATATAAATATTATCAAGGTACCCCAAAGTCAAAAACAAATTTGCTCTGAATATAATGTGTCAAAAAATATATACAATGCCCTATTATACTCTTTTTTGGAGTATATACACCAACTCAATATGCTCTCTCATGTAAAATACAGAAATTCTAATTTTACGTGAATCGATAAAAATCTAAATATAATCTTGGCACCCCAATGTTAAAAACAAAATTGCTCTAAATATCATCTGTCAGAAAAAATATACAATGCCCTATTCTACTCTTTTTTGGAGTATATAAGCCAACTCACTATGCTTTCTCATGTAAAATACCGAAATTCTAATTTTACGTGAATCGAAAAAAAATCTAAATATTATCTAGCCACCAGAATGTTAAAAGCAAAATTGCTCTGAATAAAATCTGTCAGAAAAAAATATACAATGCCCTTTTCTACTCTGTTTTGGACTATATACACCAACTCAATATGCTCTCTCCTGTACAATACCGAAATTATAATTTTACGCGAATTGAAAAAAATCTAAATAATATCTATGCACCCCAAAGTTAAAAGAAAATGTCTCTGAATATAGTCTGTTAAAGAAAATATACAATGTCTCATTCTACTCTGTTTTGGAGTATATACACAAACTCAGTATGCTCTCTCCTCTAAAATAAAGAAATTCTAATTTTACGTGAATCTAAGAAAATCTAAATATTATCTAGGCATTCCAAAGTTAAAAGCAAAATTGCTCTGAACATAATCTGTCAGAAAAAATATACAATGCCCTTTTCTACTTTGTTTTGGAGTATATACACCAACTCAATATGCTCTCTCATGTAAAATACCGAAATTCTTAATTTACGTGACTCGAAATAATCTAAATATTATCTCGGCACCCCAATGATAAAAACAAAATTGCTCTGAATATAATCTGTCAGAAAAAATATACAATGCCCTATTCAACTCTATTTTTGGGTATATACACCAACTCCATATGCTCTCTCATGTAAACTAAAGAATTTCTATATTTTAGCGGATCGAAATAAATCTAAATATTATATAGGCACCACAATGTTAAATACAAAATTGCTCTGCATATAATCTGTCACAATAAATATACAACGCCCTTTTCTACTCTGTTTTGAAGTATATACACCAACCCAATATGCTGTCTCATGTAAAATACAGAAATTCTAATTTTACGCAAATCGAAATAAATGTAAATAATATCTATGTGCCCCAAAGTTAAAAGAAAATGGCTCTGAACATTGTCTGATAGAAAAAATTTACAATGCCTTATTCTACTCTGTTTTGGAGTATATAGACTAACTCAGTATGCTCTCTCATGTAAAATACCGAAATTCTAATTTTACGTGAATTGAAAAATATCTAAATATTATCTAGGCACCCCAATGTTAAAACAAAATTTCTCTGAATGTAGTCTGTCAGAAAAAATATACAATGCCCTATTCTACTCTGTTTTGGGGTATATACACCAACTCCATATGCTCTCTCATGTAAAATACAGAAATTCTATATATAAGCAAAATGAAAAAAATCTAAATATTATCTAGGCACCCCAATGTTAAAAGCAAAATTGCTCTGAATATAATCTGTGAGATAAAAAATACAATGCTTTTTTCTACTCTGTTTTGTAGTACCCAACTCAATATGCTCTCTCATGTAAAATACAGAAATTCTATATTTAAGCGAATCGAAAAAAATCTAAATATTATCTAGGCACCCCAATATTAAAAACAAAATTGGGAGGGGACTCAAGATGGCGCTGTGAGAACAACCCAGGATTGGAGCCCGCGTTGAATTCGCAAACGGTGAGTCAGTGCTGCATTTCCAGACTGATCTTTGTTGCCCAAAGAACGGGGAAGCTCCCAAGTATAAAAAGACACGGGACGCCAGGCAGTAGGTCTGCCTGGCGAAGCCGGCAGCCGGGGCAGCGGCGGCCTGCCCTACCCAGCAATCCCCACAGGGCGCGCTTCTCCGGGTGCCTTGTTGAACCGGCAACCCGAGACTTGAGAGGGCTGGACTTGAGACTGAATGAGACTTGCACAGTAGCCCAGCCCAGGGGATTGCAGGGACAGATCGTTTGGGATACCCAGTGGGACGAACAAAACCGCGATTTCAAACTATTCTGGGCAGACGGTCCGAGACGCTCTGTGTGGGAGGGGCGTCCACCACTACGGAGGCAACCTGCCCCAACTGATATACACGCCCACTGCTGAGGCAGCCAGCCGTTGCCGAGGCAACCCGCCCCAACTGAGATACACGCCCACTGCTGACGCAGCCAGCCGTTGCCGAGGCAACCCGTCCCTACTGAGATACACACCCACTGCTGACGCAGCCTGCCATTGCTGAGGCAACACGCTACAACGAAGAGACTCTGCCGCAGGGCATGGCGGAGACCACAGCAGAGCCGGCAGGAACAGCACGAATCACACAACAGCAGGGCGGAGCCTCGGCAGCCAAACAGTGGCTAGTCTGCCTTCGAGCTGGGCAGGACACCTGATCGGACATCCAAAAATAAAGCCCAAACCCCTCAACACAGAGCATTTGAGAAAAAAAAAAGGGTTGTTTAATGAGCTGTGTTGCAGCAGAATCAAACATAGCAGCCTAACAGCCCTGAATGAACAACAGAGTGCACAGCTCAGCAATTAAACCCCTATAAAGTACAAACTGTCTCCTCAAGCAGCTCCCTGACCCCTCTATATCCAAAAGACTGTCATTAGGCAGGCATCATCCTGGGACAAAGAGAGCAGAAAAGGAAACTGGTAGCATCCCTCGCTGTGCCACGGCTACTAGAGGTGCACCCCAGACAAGCAGGGTCTGGAGCGGACCTCAACAGTCGTACAGCGAAGGGGCTAGACTGGTAGAAGGAAAACCAAGCAACAGAAATACTTCATCATCAACATTCTGGGTGTCCACTCAGAGACCCAAACGAAAAGTCAGCAACTATGCAGACGACCAGCGGACAAATCCACAAAGATGGGAAGAAACCAGCGCAAAAAGGAGGAAAACACCCGAAACCAGAACACATCGCCTCCTAGAAAGGACCAAAACTCCTCACCAGCAAGGGAACAAAGCTGGACGGAGAATGACTGTGACGAAATGATGGAATTAGACTTCAGAAGATGGATAATGAGAAACTTTTGTGAGCTAAAATATCATGTATTAAATCAATGCAAAGAAACTAAGAACCTTGAAAAAAGATTTGAAAAAAGATTCGAGGAAATGATAACAAGAATGGATACCTTAGAGAGGAATATGAATGAATTAAAGGAGCTGAAAAACACAATACAAGAACTTCGCGAAGCAAACGCAAGTTTCAATAGCCGAATTGACCAAGCAGAAGAAAGAATATCTGAAGTCAAAGACCAACTCAATGAAATAAAACGAGAAACCAAGATCAGAGAAAAAAGCACAAAAAGGAATGAACAAAGTCTCCAAGAAATGTGGGACTATGTGAAAAGACCTAACCTACGTTTGATAGGTGTGCCAGAAGGGGACGAAGAGAATGAATCCCAGCTGGAAAATACTCTTCAGGACATCATCCAGGAAAATTTCCCCCACCTAGCAAGACAAGCCAACACTCAATTGCAGGAAATACAGAGAACACCACAAAGATATTCCGCAAGAAGAGCAACCCCAAGGCACATAATCGTCAGATTCAACAGGGTTGAAATAAAGGAGAGAATACTAAGGGCAGCCAGAGAGAAAGGTCGGGTCACCCACAAAGGGAAGCCCATTAGACTCACAGCAGATCTCTCAGCAGAAACACTACAAGCCAGAAGACAGTGGGGGCCAATATTCAACATTCTTAAAGAAAAGAACTTTCAACCCAGAATTTCATATCCAGCCAAACTGAGCTTCAGAAGTGAAGGAAGAATAAAATCCTTTGCGAACAAGCAAGTACTCAGAGATTTTGTCACCACCAGGCCTGCTTTACAAGAGCTCCTAAAAGAGGCACTACACATAGAAAGGATCAACCAGTACCAGCCATTCCAAAATCACACTGAATGCTAAAGAGCTTCAACATAATGAAGAATCTACAACAACTAACAGGCAAAACAGCCACTTAGAATCAAAATGGCAGTATCAAATTCACACATAACAATATTAACCCTAAATGTAAATGGACTAAATGCACCAATCAAAAGACACAGACTGGCAAATTGGATAAAAATCCAAAACCCATCAGTGTGCTGTATCCAGGAAACCCATCTCACATACAAGGATACACAAAGGCTCAAAATAAAGGGATGGAGGAAGATTTACCAAGCTAATGGAAAGCAAAAAAAAGCAGGAGTTGCAATTCTCATCTCTGATAAAATAGACTTTAAAGCAACAAAGATCAAAAGAGACAAAGAAGGCCATTACATAATGGTAAAAGGATCGATACAACAAGAAGAGCTAACGATCCTAAACATATATGGACCCAACACAGGAGCACCCAGATACATAAGGCAAGTTCTTAATGACTTACAGAAGGACTTAGACTCCCACACAATAATAGTGGGAGACTTTAACACTCCACTGTCAATACTAGACAGATCAACCAGACAGAAAATCAACAAGGATACCCAGGGCTTGAACTCAGACCTGGAGCAAGCAAACCTGGTGGACATTTACAGAACTCTCCACCTTAAATCCACAGAATACACATTCTTCTCAGCACCACATCACACCTACTCTAAAATTGACCACAGAATTGGAAGTAAAGCACTGCTCAACAAATGCAAAACAACTGAAATCATAACAAACAGCCTCTCAGACCATAGTGCAATCAAGTTAGAACTCAGAATTCAGAAACCGACCCAGAACCGCACAGCTTCATGGAAACTGAACAACTGGCTCTTGAATGTTGACTGGGTAAACAACGAAATGAAGGCAGAAATAAAGAAGTTCATCAAAACCAATGAGAACGAAGACACAACGTGCCAGAACCTCTGGGACACATTTAAAGCAGTCTCTAGAGGAAAGTATATAGCAATAAGTGCCCATATGAGGAGAATGGAGAGATCCAAAATTGACACCCTATCATCAAAATTGAAAGAGCTAGAGGAGCAAGATCAAAAAAACTCAAAACCCAGCAGAAGACAAGAAATTACTAAGATCAGAGCTGAGCTGAAGGAGATTGAGACACGAAAAACCCTTCAAAAAATCAATAAATCCAAGAGCTGGTTTTTTGAAAAGATCAACAAAATAGACAGACCACTAGCCAGATTGATTAAAAAGAAAAGAGAGAACAACCAAATAGATGCAATAAAAAATGATAAAGGGGAAATCACCACAGATTCCACAGAAATTCAAACCATCATCAGAGAATATTACAAACAACTCTATGCACATAAACTAGTAAACCTGGAAGAAATGGATAAATTCCTGGACTCCTGTGTCCTCCCAAGCCTAAACCAGGAGGAAGCTGAAACTATGAATAGACCAATAACAAGGTCTGAAGTTGAGGCAGCAATTAAGAGCCTACCTCACAAAAAAAGCCCAGGTCCAGACGGGTTCACAGCCGAATTCTACCAGACACACAAGGAGGAGCTGGTACCATTCCTTCTAAAACTATTTCAAACAATCCAAAAAGAGGGAATCCTTCCCAAATCATTTTATGAGACCAACATCATTCTGATACCAAAACCCGGCAGAGACCCAACGAGAAAAGAAAACTTCAGGCCAATATCCATGATGAACATAGATGCAAAAATCTTCAATAAAATATTGGCAAGCCGATTGCAACAGCAAATCAAAAAACTTATTCATCATGATCAAGTAAGATTCATCCCGGGGATGCAAGGCTGGTTCAACATACGCAAGTCTATCAACGTAATTCACCACATAAACAGAACCAAAAACAAAAACCACATGATTATCTCAATTGACGCAGAGAAGGCATTTGACAAAAATCAACAGCCCTTTATGCTAAAAACCCTCAATAAACTCGGTATCGATGGAACGTATCTCAAAGTAATAAAAGCTATTTATGACAAACCAACAGCCAATATCATACTGAATGGGCAAAAACTGGAAGCATTCCCTTTGAAATCTGGTACTAGACAAGGATGCCCTCTCTCACCACTCCTATTCAATATAGTACTGGAAGTTCTAGCCAGAGCAATCAGGCAAGAAAAAGAAATAAAGGGTATTCAAATAGGAAAGGTGGAAGCCAAATTGTCTCTATTTGCAGACGACATGATAGTATACCTAGAAGACCCCATCGCCTCAGCCCCAAAACTCCTGAAACTGATAAACAACTTCAGCAAAGTCTCAGGATATAAAATCAATGTGCAAAAATCACAAGCATTCGTCTACACCAATAGCAGACTTAAAGAAAGCCAAATCAAGAGCGAACTGCCATTCGCAATTGCTACAAAAAGAATAAAATATCTTGGAATACAACTCACAAGGAACGTAAGGGACCTCTTCAAGGAGAACTACAAACCACTGCTCAACGAAATCAGAGAGGACACAAACAGATGGAGAAACATTCCATGTTCATGGTTAGGAAGAATTAATATCGTGAAAATGGCTATACTGCCCAAAGTAATTTACAGAATCAACGCTATCTCCATCAAGCTACCATTGACTTTCTTCACAGAACTGGAAAAAACCACCATGAACTTCATGTGGAACCAAAAGAGAGCCCGCATAGCCAAGTCAATTCTAAGCAAAAACAACACAGCGGGGGGCATCACACTACCGGATTTCAAACTATACTACAAGGCTACAGTAATCAAAACAGCATGGTACTGGTACCAAAACAGAGATATAGACCAATGGAACAAAACAGAGGCACCGGAGGCAACACAACATACATACAACTATACAATCTTTGATAAACCTGACAAAAACAAGCAATGGGGCAAGGATTCCATGTTTAACAAATGGTGTTGGGAAAACTGGCTAGCCATGTGCAGAAAGCAGAAACTGGACCCCTTCCTGACACCTTACACTAAAATTAACTCCAGATGGATTAAAGACTTAAACATAAGACATGGCACCATAAAAACTCTAGAAGGAAATCTAGGCAAAACTATCCAGGACATAGGAGTAGGCAAGGACTTTATGAACAAAACACCAAAAGCATTGGCAACAAAAGCCAAAATAGACAAATGGGACCTAATGAAACTCCACAGCTTCTGCACGGCAAAAGAAACAGTCACTAGAGTGGATCGGCAACCAACAGAATGGGAAAAAATTTTTGCAGTTTACCCATCTGACAAAGGGCTGATATCCAGAATTTACAAAGAACTCAAACGGATTTACAGGAAAAAAACAAACAAGCCCATTCAAAAGTGGGCAAAGGATATGAACAGACACTTTACGAAAGAAGACATATATGAGGCCAACAATCATATGAAAAAATGCTCATCGTCACTGGTCATCAGAGAGATGCAAATCAAAACCACATTGAGATACCATCTCACGCCAGTTAGAATGGCGATCATTAAAAAATCTGGAGACAACAGATGCTGGAGAGGATGTGGAGAAAAAGGAACACTTTTACACTGTTGGTGGGAGTGTAAATTAGTTCAACCATTGTGGAAGACAGTGTGGCGATTCCTTAAGGCCTTAGAAATAGAAATTCCATTTGACCCAGCAATCCCATTACTGGGTATATATCCAAAAGACTATAAATCGTTCTACTATAAGGACACATGTACACGAATGTTCATTGCAGCACTGTTTACAATAGCAAAGACCTGGAATCAACCCAAATGCCCATTGATGATAGACTGGATTGGAAAAATGTGGCACATATACACCATGGAATATTATGCAGCAATCAGAAATGATGAGTTCGTGTCGTTTGTAGGGACATGGATGAATCTGGAAACATCATCCTCAGCAAACTGACACAAGAACAGAAAATGAAACACCGCATATTCTCACTCATAGGGTTATAGGCAGAAGAGACTTGCCTTATCTCAGATGAGACTTTGTACTTGAACTTTTGAATTAATGATGAAATGAGCTGAGACTTTGGAAGACTATTGGGAAGGCATGATTGGTTTTGAAATGCGAAAAGAACATGAATTTTGGGAGGGCCCAGGGGCAGAAGGATATGGTTTGGCTCTGTGTCCCCACCCAAATCTCATCTCAAATTGTAATCCCATGTGTTGAAGGATGGACCTGGTGTGATGTGATTGAATTATGGGGCCAGTTTCCCCCATGCTGTTCTCATGACAGTGAGTGAGTTCTCAGGGTAACTGATGGTTTAGAAGTGTGACATTTCCCCCTTCTGCCCACCAGCATATAAGACTTGCCTTGCTTCCACTTTGCTTTCCACCATAATTATAAGTTTCCCAAGGCCTCCCCAGCCATGTGGAACTGTGAGTCATTAAACCTCTTTAGTTTATAAATTACCTAGTCTTACGTAGTTCTTTATAGCAGTGTGAAAATAGACTAATATATAGTATGAACAAATGTAGGATGACTGTCACTTCACTCTAACAATTAGAAAATGCTGGTTAAACAACAAAACCTTGGTGCAGTTCATCACCAGGATCTCCCTCTTTTTTACCTCGGTCCATATACATAAATTCTTCTCCCACAGAAAAAAACTCTGGTTCCCAAATATTTACATAGTTATTTATTTGCTTAATTTTACTTTACACATAAAGTCATTTAGAATTTCTACTTTCATGACACTAACAATAAAAAATTCCCTAAATGAAGTCTAAATCTCTGTTTGTTTCTTTTTATCTTTAGATTATATTCCATTGAAGGTATATATGACTGAAGACATAGGCCATTCAAAAGCTACTTGGATTAGTTCTGTATTTATTTTCTGAAATGCTATTACTAATGTGATATTTAGTTCCTTTTAGAGTGTTTTCACATGTAAAGAAATAATGTGTCACAGACTGTGTAAGTCAATGACATAAATTGTAATTTCCAAGGTAACTATTAAAAGAATATTAAAAGAACATTTAATTAATGATGTAATTTTAGGGGAAAAAATGACAAAAATATATTCGGTTAATACAAAGAAGTCTAGGAAACAAATAAAGAATAAAATGTATATGTTGATAATTACATTAATTACAAATGGACTAAATAAAAACATTAAATGCATAACAGTTAAAAATATGACAAAGTTATAAACACAATTGTCTAATCATTAAAAATGTGTATGAAATTTATGCTTCATTACTGATTATTAAGAAAGATCTAAAATTACATTTACTACAATTTTTAAGTAATGATGAGTTAATTATAATTTGAGTATCTGCAACAAGTACAATATATTACAAAAATAAAGATTATTTCTATTGATAAAAAAAAAATAAAAAAACATAAAAACAAAATTGCTCTGAATATAATGTGTCTGAAAAAATATACAATGACCTATTCTACTCTTTATTGGAGTACATACACCAACTCCATATGCTCTCTCATGTAAAATACAGAAATTCTATATTTAAGGAAAACAAAATATATCTAAATATTATCTAGGCACCCCAATGTAAATAGCAAAATTTCCCTGAATATAATCTGTCAGAAAACATACACAATGCCATTTTCTACTCTGTTTTGTAGTATATACACCAAATCAATATGCTCTCACATGTAATATTCCGAATTTCTAAGTTTACGCGAACTGAAGAAAATCTAAATAATACCTAGGCGTCCCAAAGTTTAAAGAAAATGGCTCTTACTATAGTCTGTTAGAAAAAATATACAATGCCTTATTCTACTCTCTTTTGGAGTATATACACCAACTCAGTATGCTCTCTCACGTAAAATACAGAAATTGTATATTTAAGCGAATCGAAACAAATCTAAATATTATCTAGGCCCCCAAATGTTAAAAGCAAAATTCCTCTGAATATAATCTGTCAGAAAAAACATACAATGCTTTTTTCTACTTTGTTTTTAGTATATACACCAACTCAATATACTCTCTCTTGTAAAATACAGAAATTCTAATTTTACCCGAATCGAAAAAATCCAAATATTATGTAGGCACCCTAATATTAAAAACACAATTGTTCTGAATATAATCTGTCAGAAAAGATATACAATGCTTTATTCTACTCTTTTTTGGAGTATATACAGAAACTCTATATGCTCTCTCATGTAAAATACCAAAATTCTAATTTTACGCGAATAGAAAAAAATAAAAATTATATCTAGGCGCCCCAACAGTCCAAAAAAATAGCTCTGAAAATAGTCTGTTAGAAAAAATATACAATGCCTTATTCTACTTTGTTTTGGAATATATACACCAACTCAATATGCTCTCTCATGTAAAATACAAAAATTCTAATTCTACTTGAATCGAAAAAATATAAATATTGTCTAGGCACCCCAATGTTAAAAACAAAATTGCTCTGAATATAATCTGTCAGAAAAAATATACAACGCCCTATTTTACTCTGTTTTAAAGTATATACACCAACTCCATATGCTCTCTTATGTAAAATACAGAAATTCTATATTTAAGAGAATCGAAAAAATTTTAAATATTATCCTTGCACCCCAATGTGAAAAGCAAAATTGCTCTGAATATAATCTGTCAGTAAAAATATACAATGCCCTTTTATACTCTGTTTTGTTGTATATACACCAACTCAGTATGCTCTGTCATGTAAAATACAAAAATTCTAATTTTACCCGAATCGAAAAAATCTAAATATTATTTAGGCAACCCAATGTTAAAAACAAAATTTCTCTAAATATCATCTGTCAGAAAAAAATATACAATGCACTATTCTACTTTGTTTTGGAGTACATACACCAACTCCATATGCTCTCTCATGTAAAATACAGAAATTCTATATTTAAGTGAATCGAAATAAATCTAAATATTATCTAGGCACCCCAAAGTTAAAAGCAAAATTGCTCTGAATATAATCTGTCAGAAAAAATATACAATGCCCTTTTCTACTCTGTTTTGGAGTATATACACCAACTCAATATGCTCTCTCATGTAAAAGACGGAAATTCTAATTATACGCGAATCGAAAGAAATCTAAATAATATCTGGGGGCCCCTAAGTTAAAAGAAAATGGATCTTAATATAGACTGTTAGAGAAAATATACAATGCCTTATTCTACTTTGTTTTGGAGAATATACACAAACTCAGTATGCTCTTTCATGTAAAAAAGCGAAATTCTAATTTTATGTGAATCGAAAAAAATCTAAATAATATCTAGACGCCCCAAAGTTAAAATGAAATGGTTCTGAATATAGTCTGTTAGAAAAAATATAAAATGTTTTTTTCTACTCTGTTTTGGAGAATATACACCAATTTCGTTTACTCTCTCATGTAAAATACAGTAATTCTAATTTTACCGGAATACTTAAAATCTAACTATTACTTAGGCACACCAATGTTTAAAACAAAATTGCTCTGAATATAATCTGTCAGAAAAAATATACAGTTCCTTATTCTACTCTGTTTTGAAGTATATACACCAACTCCATATGCTCTCTCAAGTAAAATACAGAAATTCTATATTTAAGCGAATCGAAAAAAATCTAAATATTCTCTAGGTACCTTAATGTTAAAAGCAAAATTGCTCTTAATATAATTTGTCAAAAAAAATATACAAAGTCTTATTGTACTCTGTTTTGCAGTATATACACCAACTCAGTATGCTCTCTAATGTAAAATACCGAAATTCTAATATTACGTGAATCAAAAAAAATCTAAATATTATCTAGGCACCCGAATGTTAAAAGCAAAATTGCTCTGAATATAATCTGTCAAAAAAATATACAATGCGTTTTTCTACTCTGTTTTAAAGTATATACACCAATTTAATATGCTCTCTCATGTAAAATACTGAAATACTAATTTTAAGGGAATCAAAAAAGATCTAAATATTATCTAGGCACCCTAAAATTAAAAGAAAATGGTTCTGAATATAGTCTGTTAAAGAAAATATAAAATGCCCTATTCTACTCTCTTTTGGAGTATATACACCAACTCAGTATGCTGTCTCATGTAAAATACCGAAATTCTTATTTTACGTGAATCAAAAAAAATCTAAATATTATCCAGGCACCACAATGTTAAAAGCAAAATTGATCTGAATATAATTTGTCAGAAACAATATACAAGGCCCTTTTCTACACTATTTTGGAGTATATACACTAACTCAATATGCTTTCTCTTGTAAAATACCGTAATGCTAATTTTACGTGAATCGAAAATTTTAAATAATATCTAGGTGCCTCAAAGTTAAAGGAAAATGGCTCTGAATATATTCTGTTAGAAAAAATATACAATGCCTTATTCTACTGTGTTTTGGAATAAATACACGAACTCAGCCTGCTCTCTAATGTAAAATACAGAAATTCTAATTTCACCCAAATCGAAAAAATCTAAATATTATCTAGGCACCCCAATCTTAAAAAGAAAATTGCTCTGAATATAATCTGTCAGAAAAATATACAATGCCCTATTCTACTCTGTTTTGGAATATATACACCAACTTCATATGCTCCCTCATGTAAAATACAGAAATTGTATATTTAAGCAAATCGAAAAAAACCTAAATATTATCCAGGCACCTTAATATTAAAAGCAAAATTGCTTTGAATATAATCTGTCAGAAAAAATATACAATGCCTTATTCTACTCTGTTTTTGAGGATATACACCAACTCAGTATGCTCTCTTACATAAAATAGCGAAATTCTAAATTTACGTGAATCGAAAAAATCTAAATATTATCTAGGCATCCAAATGTTAAAAGCAAAGTTTCTCTGAATATAATCTGTCAGAAAAAATATAAAATGCCCTATTCTACTCTGTTTTGGAGTATATACACCAACTCAGTATGCTCTCTCATGTAAAATACAGAAAATCTATATTTAAGCGAATCGAAAAAAATCTAAATATTATCTAGGCAACCGAATGTCAAAGGGAAATTGCTCTGAATATAATCTGTCAGAAAAAATATACAATGCTCTTTTCTACGCTGCTTTGGAGTATATACACCAATCAATATGCTCTCTCATGTAAAATACCAAATTTCTAATTTTACGTGAATCGAAAAAAATCTAAACATTATGTAGGCACCCCAAAGTTAAAAGAAAATGGCTCTGAATATAGTCTGTTTAAAAAAATATACAATGCCTGATATTACTCTGTTTTGGAGTATATACACCAACTGAGTATGCTCTCTCATGTAAAATACAAAAATACAAATTTTACCCAAATCGAAAAAATCTACATATGATCTAGGCACCCCAATGTTAAAAACAAAATTTCCCATAATATAATCTGTCAGAAAAAATATACAGTGCCCTATTCTACTCTGTTTTGGAGTATATACACCAACTTTGTATGCTCTGTCTTGTAAAATACCGAAATTCTAATTTTACGTGAATCGAAAAAAATCTAAATATTATCTAGGAACCCCAATGTTAAAGGCAAAATTGCTCTGCATATAATCTGTCAGAGAAAATATATAATGCCCTTTTCTACTCTGTTTTGGAGTATATAAACCAACTCCATATGCTCTCTCATGTGAAATACTGAAATTCTAATTTTATGAATATTGAAAAAAATCGAAATAATATCAAGGCACCCCAAAGTTAAAAGAAAATGGCTCTAAATATCGTCTGTAAGAAAAAATACACAATGCCTTATTCTACTCTGTTTTGGAGTATATACACCAACTCAGAATGCTCTCTCATGTAAAATACAGAAATTCTAATTTAACGTGAATTGAAAAAATCTTAATATTATCTAGGCACACCAAAGTTAAAAACAAAATTGCTCTGAATAAAATCTGCCAGAAAAAATATACAACGCCCTATTCCACTTTGTTTTGGAGTATATACACCAACTCAGTATGCTCTCTAATGTAAAATACCGAAATTCTAATTTTACGTGAAACGAAAAAAATCTAAATATTATCTAGGCACCTTAAAGTTAAAAACAAAATTTCTCTGAATATAACATGCCAGAAAAAATATACAATGCCCTATTCTACTCTGTTTTGGAGTATATACACGAACTCAATATGCTCTCTCATGTGTAATACTGCAATTCTAGCTTTACCTGAATCGAAAAAAATCTAAATAAAATCTAGGCGCCCCAAAGTTAAAACAAAAAGTCTCTGAATATAGTCTGTTAAAGGAAATATACGATGCCTTATTCTCCTCTTTTTTGGAGTATATACACCAACTCAGTATGCTCTCTCATGCAAAATAGCGAAATTCAAGTTTTACGTGAATCGAAAAAAATCTAAATATTATCTAGGCACCCCAATGTTAAAAACAAAATTGCTCTGAATATAGTCTGTCAGAATAAATATACAGTGCCCTATTCTACTCTGTTTTGGGATATATACACCAACTCCATATGCTCTCTCATGTAAAATAGAGAAATTCTCTATTTAAGCGAATCGAACAAATCTAGATATTATGTAGGCACAAAAATCTTAAAAACAAAATTGTTCTGAATACTATTTGTCAGAAAACATATACAATGCCCTATTCTACTCTTTTTTGGAGTATATACACCAACTCAATATGTTCTCTCATGTAAAATACCGAAATTATAATTTTACGAGAATCAAAAAAAATCTAGATAGTACCTAGGTGCCCCAAAATTAAAAGAAACTGCCTCTGAATATAGTCTGTTAGAAAAAATATACAATGCCTTATTCTACTGTATTTTGGAGTATATACACCAACTCAGTATGCTCTCTCATGTAATATACAGAAATTCTAATTTTACCTGAATCAAAAAAATCTAAATATTATCTAGGCACCCCAATGTTAAAGCAAAATTGCTCTGAAGATAATCTGTCCGAAAAAATATACAATGCCCTTTGCTACTCTATTTTGTAGTATATACATCAACTCAACATGCTCTCTCATGTAAAATACCGAAATTCTGTTTATGACGATCGAAAAAAATCTAAATAATATCTATGCGCCCCAAAGTTCAAAGAAAATATCTCTGAATATAGTCTGTTAGAAAAAATAAAGAATGCCTTATTCTACTCTGTTTTCGAGTATATACACCAACTCAATATGCTCTTTAACGTAAAACACAAAAATTCTATATTTAAGCGAGGAGACAAAAATCTAAATATTATCTAGGCACTCCAATTTTAAAAGCAAAATTGCTCTGAATATAATCTGTCAGAAAAAATATACAATGCCCTATTCTACTCTTTTTTATAGTATATACACCAACTCAATATTCTCTCTCTTGTAAAATACCGAAATTCTAATTTTACGCAAATAGAAAAAAATCTAAATAATATCTAGGCGCCCGAAAGTTAAAAGATAATGACTCTGAATATAGTCTGTTACGAACAATATACAATGCCTATTTCTACTCTGTTTTGGAGTATATACACCAACTCCATATGCTTTCTCATGCAAAATACAAAAATTCTATATTTAACCAAATCGAAAAAAATCTAAATAATATCTAGGCACCCCAGTGTTAAAAGCAAAATTGCTCTGAATATAATCTGTCAGAAAAAATATACAATGCCCTTTTCTACTCTGTTTTGGAGTATATACACTAACTCAATATGCTCTCTCATGTAAAATACCGAAATTCTAAATTTACGTGAATTGAAAAAAATGTAAATATTATCTCGGCACCCAATCTTAAAAACAAAATTGCTCTGAATATAATCTGTCAGAAAAAATATACAATGCTGTATTCTACTCTTTTTTGGAGTATATAGACCAACTCCATATGCTCTCTCCTGAAAAATACAGAAATTGTATATTTAAGCGTATTGAAATAAATCTAAATATTATCTAGGCAACGTAATGTTAAATGCAAAATTGCTCTGAATATAATCTGTCAGGGAAAATATACAATGCGTTTTTCTACTCTGTTTTGTAGTATATACACCAGCTCAATATGCTGTCTCATGTAAAATACAGAAATTGTATATTTATGCGAATCGAAAAAAATCTAAATATTATCTAGGCGCCCCAAAGTTTAAAGAAAATGGCTCTGAATATAGTATGATAGAAAAAATATACAATGCCTTAATCTACTATGTTTTGGAGTATATACACCAACTCACTATGCTCTCTCATGTAAAATACAGAAATTCTAATTTTACCCGAATCGAAAAAATCTAAATATTATCAAGGCACCCCAATATTAAAAAAAAATTGCTCTAAATATAAACTCTCAGAACAATATACAATGCCCTATTCTACTCTTTTTTTAAGTATATACACCAATGCAACATGCTCTCTCTCATGTAAAATACAGAAATTATATATTTAAGCAAATCAAAAAAAATCTAAATAATATCTAGGTGCCCCGAAGTTAAAAGAAAATGGCTCTAAATATAGTATGTTAGAAAAAATATACAATGCCTTATTCTACTATGTTTTGGAGTATATACGCCACCTCAGTATGCTCTCTCGTGTAAAATACAGAAATTCTAATTTTACCCGAATCGAAAAAATCTAAATATTATCAAGGCACCCCAATGTTAAAAACAAAATTGCTCTGAATATAAACTTTCAGAAAAAATATACAATGCCCTATTCTACTCTGTTTTTGAGTATATACACCAACTCAACATACTCTCTCATGTAAAATACAGAAATTCTATATTTAAGCGAATCGAAAAAAATCTAAATATAATCTAGGCACCCCAATGTTAAAAACAAAATTGCTCTGAATATAATCTGTCAGAAAAAATATACAGTGCCCTTTTCTACCCTGTTTTGGAGTATATACACCACCTCAGTATGCTCTCTCATGTAAAATACCGAAATTCTAATTTTACGTGAATCAAAAATAATCTAAATATTATCTAGGCATCCCAATGTTTAAAGCAAAATTGCTCTGAATATAATCTGTCTGATAAAATGTACAATGTCCTTGTCTGCTCTGTTTTGGAGTGTATAAACCAACTCAATATGCTCTCTTATGTAAAATACCGAAATTCTTATTTTATGCGAATCGAAAAAAATCTAAATAATATCTAGGCACCACAATAATAAAAACAAAATTGCTCTGAACATCATATGTCAGAAAAAAATATACAATGCTTTATTCTACTCTGTTTTTGGGTATATAAAACAACTCCATATCCTCTCTCATATAAAATACAGAAATTCTGTATAAAAGCGAATCGAAAAAAATCTAAATATTATCTACGCACCCTAATGTTGTAAGCAAAATTGCTCTGAATATAATCTGTCATTAAAAATATACAATGCCCTTTTCCACTTTGTTTTGCAGTAAGTACACCAACTCAATATGCTCTCTCATGTAAAATACCGAAATTCTAATTTTACGTGAATCGAAAAAATCGAAATAATATCTAGGCACCCCAAAGTTAAAAGAAAATGGCTCTGAATATAGTCTTTTAGAGAAAATATACAATGTTTCATTCTACTTTATTTTGGAATATATACACCAACTCAGTTTGCTCCCTCATGTAAAATACTGAAATTCTAAATTTTCCCGAATCGAAAAAAATCTAAATATTATCTAGATACCCCAATGTTAATAACAAAATTGCTCTGAATATAATCTGTCAGAAAAAATATACAATGCCCTATTCTACTCTGTTTTGGAGTATATACACCAACTCCATATGCTCTCTCATGTAAAATACTGAGATTCTATATTTAAGCAAATTGAAATAAATCTAAATATTATGTAGGCATCCGAATGGTAAAAACAAAATTGCCCTGAATATAATCTGTCAGAAAAAATATACAATGCCCTATTCTACTTTTTTTTGTTGTATACACACCAACTCCATATGCTCTCTCATATAAAATACAGAAATTCTAATTTTACCCGTCTAGAAAAAAATCTAAATATGATCTAGGGACCAGAAGCTTAAAGCAAAATTGCTCTAAATATAATCTGTTAGAAAAAATATACAATGACCTATTCGACTCTGTTTTGGAGTATATACACCCACTCCGTATGGTCTCTCCTGTAAAATACAAAAATTCTATATTTAACCGAATGGAAAAAATCTAAATAATATCTAGGCACCCCAGTGTTAAAGGCAGAATTGCTCTGAATATGATCTGTCAGAAAAAGTATACAATGCCCTTTTCTACTCTGTTTTGTAGTATATACACTACCTCAATATGCTATCTCATGTAAAATACCGAAATTCTAATTTTACGCGATTCGAAAAAAATCCAAATAATATCTAGGCGCCCCAAAGTTAAAAGAAAATGGCTATGAATATACTCTGTTAGAAAAAATATACAATGCCTTATTCTACTCTGTTTTGGAGTATATACACCAACTCTATGCTCTCTCATATAGAATACCGAAATTCTAAATTTACGTTATTGGAAAAAAATCTAAATATTATCTAGCACCCGAGTGTTAAAAGCAAAATTGCTCTGAATATAATCTTTCAGAAAAAATATACAATGCCCTTTTCTACTCTGTTTTCGAGTATATACACCAACTCAATATGCTCTTTCAGGTAACATACCGAAATTCTAATTTTACGTGAATCGAAAAAAGGCTAAATAATATCTAGGTGCCCTAAATTTAAAAGAAAATTGCTCTGAATATAGTCTGTTAGAGAAAATATACAATGCCTTATTCTACTCTGTTTTGGAGTATATACACCAACTCAGTATGCTCTCTCCTGTGAAATACAGAAATTCTAATTTCACCCGAATCGAAAAAATCTAAATATTATCTAGGCACCCCAATGTTAATAATAAAATTTCTCTGAATATAGTCTGTCAGAAAACATATGCAATGCCCTATTTTACTCTGTTTTGGAGTATATACACCAACTCAATATGCTCTCTCATATAAAATAACGAAATTCTAATTTTACGTGAATCGAGTAAAATCTAAATATTATCTAGTCACCCCTATGTTAAAAGCAAAATTGCTCTGAATATAATCTGTCAGGGAAAATATACAATGCGTTTTTCTACTCTGTTTTGTAGTATATACACCAGCTCAATATGCTGTCTCATGTAAAATACCGAAATTGTATATTTATGCGAATCGAAAAAAATCTAAATAATATCTAGGCGCCCCAAAGTTTAAAGAAAATGGCTCTGAATATAGTATGATAGAAAAAATATACAATGCCTTAATCTACTATGTTTTGGAGTATATACACCAACTCACTATGCTCTCTCGTGTAAAATACAGAAATTCTAATTTTACCCGAATCGAAAAAATCTAAATATTATCAAGGCACCCCAATGTTAAAAACAAAATTGCTCTGAATATAAACTTTCAGAAAAAATATACAATGCCCTATTCTACTCTGTTTTTGAGTATATACACCAACTCAACATACTCTCTCATGTAAAATACAGAAATTCTATATTTAAGCGAATCGAAAAAAATCTAAATATAATCTAGGCACCCCAATGTTAAAAACAAAATTGCTCTGAATATAATCTGTCAGAAAAAATATACAGTGCCCTTTTCTACCCTGTTTTGGAGTATATACACCACCTCAGTATGCTCTCTCATGTAAAATACCGAAATTCTAATTTTACGTGAATCAAAAATAATCTAAATATTATCTAGGCATCCCAATGTTTAAAGCAAAATTGCTCTGAATATAATCTGTCTGATAAAATGTACAATGTCCTTGTCTACTCTGTTTTGGAGTGTATAAACCAACTCAATATGCTCTCTTATGTAAAATACCGAAATTCTTATTTTATGCGAATCGAAAAAAATCTAAATAATATCTAGGCACCACAATGATAAAAACAAAATTGCTCTGAACATCATATGTCAGAAAAAAATATACAATGCCCTATTCTACTCTGTTTTGGAGTATATACACCAACTCCATATGCTCTCTCATGTAAAATACTGAGATTCTATATTTAAGCAAATCGAAATAAATCTAAATATTATGTAGCCATCCTAATGGTAAAAACAAAATTGCTCTGAATATAGTCTGTCAGAAAAAATATACAATGCCCTATTCTACTCTTTTTTGTTGTATACACACCAACTCCATATGCTCTCTCATATAAAATACAGAAATTCTAATTTTACCCGTCTAGAAAAAAATCTAAATATGATCTAGGGACCAGAAGCTTAAAGCAAAATTGCTCTAAATATAATCTGTTAGAAAAAATATACAATGCCCTATTATATTGTGTTTTAGAGTATATACACCAACTCAGTATGCTCTCTCATGTAAAATACCGAAATTCTAATTTTACGTGAATCGAAAAATATTTAAATATTATCTAGGCACCCAAAGGTTATAAGCAAAATTACTCTGAATATAATGAGCAAGAAAAAATATACAATGCTCTTTTCTACTTTGTTTTGGAGTATATAAATCAACTCAATATGCTTTCTCATGTAAAACACAGAAATTCAAATTTTACCTGATTCGAAAAAATCTAAATATTATCTAGGCAGCCAAATGTTAAAAACAAAATTGCTTTAAATATAATCTGTCAGAAAAAATATAAAATTTTTTTTTCTACTCTTTTTTGGAGTATGTACACCAACTCAATATGGTATCTCATGTACAATATCGAAATTCTAATTTTACGCGAATCGAAAAAAATCTAAATATTATCTAGGCACCCCAATGTTAAAAGCAAATTTGCTCTGAATATGATTTGTCAGAGAAAATATGCAATGCCCTTTTCTACTCTGTTTTGAAGTATATACACCAACTCAATATGCTCTCTAATGTAAAATACGAAAATTCTAAATTTATGTGAATCAAAAAAATCAGAATATTATCTAGGCACCCCAATGTTAAAAGCAAAATTGCTCTAAATATAATCTGTCAGAATAAATATATAATGCCCTTTTCTACTTTGTTTTGGAGTACATACACTAACTCAGTATGCTGTCCCATGTAAAATACCAAAATTCTAATTTTACACAAATGGATAAAAATCTAAATATTATCTAGGCACCCCAATATTAAAAGCAAAATTGCTGTGAATATAATCTGTCAGAAAAAGTATACATGCCTTTTTCTACTGTGTTTCGGAGTATATACTCCAACTCAATATGCTCTCTCATGTAAAATACCGAAATTCTAATTTTACGTAAATAGAAAATAATCTAAATATTATCTAGGCACTCCAATGTTAATAGCAAAATTGCTCTGAATATAATCTGTCAGATAAAATATACAATGAAATTTTCTACTTTGTTTACAATTATATACACCAACTAAATATTCTCTCATGTAAAATATAAAAATTCTAATTTTACGTGAATCAAAAATAAATCTAAATATTATCTAGGCACGCCAATGATAAAAGTAATATTGTTCTGAATATAAACTGTCAGAAAAAATATATAATGCCGTGTTCTACTATGTTTTGGAGTATATACACCAGCTCAATATGATCTCTGACGTAAAATACACAAATTCTAATTTCACTCGAATCGAAAAAAATCTAAGTATTATCTAGGCACCCCAATGTTAAAAGCAAAATTGCTCTGAATATATTCTGTCATAAAAAATATAAAATGCCCAATTCTATTCTCTTTTGGAGTATATACACAAACACAAAATGCTCTCTCATGTAAAATACCGAAATTCTAAATTTACGGGAATCGAAAAAAATCTAAATATTATCTAGGAACACCAATGTTAAAAGAAAAATTCCTCTGAATATAATCTGTTAAGAAAAATACACAATGTCCATTTCTCCTCTGTTATGGAGTATATACACCAACTCAATATGCTCTCCCATGTAAAATACCGAAATTCTAAAGTTACGCGAATCAAAAAAAAATCTAAGTATTATTTAGGCACCCAAATGTTAAATGCAAAATTGCTTTGAATAAAATCTGTCAGAAAAAATATACAATGCCCTTTTATACTCTGTTTTGGGGTATATACACCAACTCAATATGCTCTCCCATGTAAAATACCAAAATCCGAATTATACGTGAATCGAAAATAATCTATATATTATCTAGGCACCCCAATGTTGAAAGCAAAATTGCTCTGAATATAGTCTGTGAGAGAAAATATACAATGCCCTTGTCTATTCTGTTTTGGAGTATATACACCAACTCAATATGCTCTCTCATGTAAAATACCGAAATTCTAATTTTATGCAAATCGAAAAATATCTAAATATTATCTAGGCACCCCAATGTTAAAATAAAAATTGCTGTTAATATATCTGTCCGAAAAAATATACAATGCCCTTTTCTACTTTGTTTTGGAGTATATACACCAACTGAAAATGCTCTCCCATGTAAAATACCGAACTTCTAAATTTACTCGAATCGAAAAAAATCTAAATATTTTCTAGCCACCCCAATGATAAAAGCAACATTGCTCTGAATATAATCTGTCATAAAAAATATACAATGCCCTATTCTACTCTGTTTTGGAGTATATACACCAACTCCATATGCTCTCTCATGTAAAATACAGAAATTCTATATTTAAGCGCATCGA
The DNA here is from genome assembly GCF_049354715.1 of Callithrix jacchus. Lineage (NCBI taxonomy): Eukaryota > Metazoa > Chordata > Mammalia > Primates > Cebidae > Callithrix > Callithrix jacchus. The sequence goes on from NC_133510.1 coordinate 1,822,612, forward strand.
AAAAAATCTAAATATTATCTAGGATCCCCAATGTTAAAAGCAAAATTCCTCTGAATTTAATCTGTCAGAAAAAATATACAATGCACTTTTATACTCTGTTTTGCAGTATATACACCAACTCAATATGCTCTCTCACGTAAAATACGGCAATTCTAATTTTACGCGAATCGAATAAAATGTAAATATTTTCTAGCCACCCCAATGTGACAAGCAAAATTTCTATGAATATAATCTGTCAGAAAAACTATACAATGCCCTTTTCTACTCTGTTTTGTAGTATATAGACCAACTCAATAAGCTCTCTCATGTAAAATATCGAAATACTAATTTTACGCGAATTGAAAAAAATCTAAATAATATCTAGGCGCCCCAAAGTTAAAAGAAAATGGCTATAGATATAGTCTGTTAGAAAAAATATACAATGCCTTATTTTACTTTGTTTTGGAGTATATACACAAACTCAGTATGCTCTCTCATGTAAAATACTGAAATTCTAATTTTACGTGAATCGAAAATAATCTAATAATATCTAAACACCCCGATGTTAAAAACAAAATTGCTCTGAATATAATCTGTCAGAGAAAATACACAATGCTTTTTTCTACTCTGTTTTGTTGTATATACACCAACTCAATATGCTCTCTCACGTTAAATAGAGAAATTATAATTTTACCCAAATCGAAAAAATCTAAATAAATCTAGGCGCCCCAAAGTTAAAAGAAAATGGCTCTAAATTTAGTCTGTTAGAAAAAATATACAATGCCTTATTCTACTCTGTTTTGGAGTATATACACCAACTCAATATGCTCGCTCCTATAAAATACTGAAATAGTTATTTTACCCGAATTGAAAAAAATCTAACTATTATCTAGGCACCTTAATATTTAAAACAAAATTGCACTCAATATAATCTGTTTAAAAAAATATACAATACCCTATTCTACTCTGTTTTGGAGAATATACACCCACTCACTATGCTCTCTCATGTAAAATACCGAAATTGTATATTTAAGCGAATCGCAAAAATCTAAACATTACCTAGACACCCCAATGTTAAAAGCAAAATTTTTCTGAATATAATCTGTCAGAAAATATATACAATGTCCTTTTCTACTCTGTTTTGGAGTATATACACCAACTCAATATGCTCTCTCATGTAAAATACCGAAATTATAATTTTACGTGAATCGAAAAAATCTAAATAATATCTAGGCACCCCAAAGTTAAAAGAAAATGTCTCTGAATATAGTGTGTTAGAAAAAATATACAATGTCTTATTCTACTCTGTTTTGGAGTATATACACCAACTCAGTATGCTCTCTCATGTAAAATACAGAAATTCTATATTTAAGTGAATCTAAAAAAATCTAAATATTACCTAGGCACCCCAACGTTAAAAAAAAATTGCTCTGAATATAATCTGTAAGATAAAATATACAATGCCCTATTCTACTCTGTTTTGGAGTATATACACCAACTCCATATGTTCTAACATGAAAAATACAGAAATTTTATATTTACGCGAATTGAAAAAAATTAAAATATTATCTAGCACCCCAATGTCAAAAGCAAAATTGCTCTGAATATAATCTGTTAGAAAAAATATACTATGCCCTTTTCTACTCTGTTTTGTAGAATATATACCAACTCAATATGCTCTCTCATGTAAAATACAAAAATTCTAATTTTACGCGAATCGAAAAAAATCTAAAAAATATCTAGGCACCCTAAAGTTAAAAGAAAATGGCTCTGAATACAGTCTGTTAGAAAAATATATAATGCCTAATTCTACTCTGTTTTGGAGTATATACACCAACTCCATATGCTCTCTAAAGTAAAATACAGATATTCTAAATTTACCTGAATCAAAAAAGATCTAAATATTATCTAGGCACCCCAATGTTTAAAAAAAAATTGCTCTGAATATAATCTGTCAGAAAAAATATACAATGCCCTATTCTACTCTGTTTTGGAGTATATACACCAACTCCATATTCTCTCTCATGTAAAATACAGAAATTTTATATTTACGCGAATCGAAAAAAATCTAAATATTATGTAGGAATTTTCATGCTAAAAGCAAAATTGCTCTGAATATAATCTGTCAGAGAATATATACAATGCCCTTTTCTACCCTGTTTTGAAGTATATACAACAACTCAATATTCTCTGTCATGTAAAATACCGAAATTATAATGTTATGCGAATCGAAAAAATTCTAAATAATATCTAGGCCCCTCAAAGATAAAAGAAAATGGCTCTGAATTTAGTCTGTTTGGAAGAATATACAATGCTTTATTCTACTCTGTTTTGGTGTATATACACCAACTCAGTATGCTCTCTCATGTAAACTACCGAAATTGTAAATTTACATGAATTGAAAAAAATATAAATATTATCTAGGCACCCCAATGTTAAAAACAAAATTTCCCTGAATATAATCTGTCAGAAAAAATATACAATACCCTATTATACTCTGTTTTTGAGTATATACACCAACTCATTATGCTCTCTCATGTAAAATACCGAAATTCTAATTTTACGCGAATGGAAAATAATCTAAATAATATCTAGGTGCTTCAAAGTTAAACGAAAATGGCTCTGAATATAGTCTGTTATAAAAAATATAGAATGCCTTATTCTACTCTGTTTTGGAGTATATACACCAACTCCGTATGCTCTCTCATATAAAATACCGAAATTGTAAATTTACGTTAATTGAAAAAAATCTAAATTTGATCTAGGCACCCCAAGGTTAAAAGCAAAATTGTTCTGAATATAATCTTTCAGAAAAAAAATACAATGCCCTTTTCTACTCTGTTTTAGGGTATATACACCAACTCCATATGCTCTCTCATATATAACACAAAAATTCTATATTTAAGCGAATCGAAAATAATATAAATATTACCTAGGCACCCCAAGGTTAAAAGCAAAATTGCTCCAAATATAAACTGTCAGAGAAAATATGCAATGCCCTTTTCTACTCTGTTTTGCAGTATATACACCAACTCCATATGCTGTCTCATGTAAAATAGCGAAATTCAAATTTTACGTGAATCAAAAAAACTCTAAATAAATCTAGGCGCCCCAAAGTTAAAAGAAAATGGATCTGAATTTAGTCTTTTAGAAAAAATATACAATGCATTATTCTACTCTGTTTCGGAGTATATACACCAACTCAGTATGCTCTCTCATATAAAATACCAATATTGTTATTTTACCCGAATTGAAAAAATCTAAGTATTATATAGGTACCCCAATGTTTAAAACCAAATTGCTCTCAATGTATTCTGTTGAAAAAAATATACAATGCCCTTTTCTACTCTGTTTTGGAGAATATACACCAACTCCATATGATCTCTTAGGTAAAATACAGAAATTCTATATTCGAATGAATCGAAATAAATATATATATATTATCTAGGCACCACAATGTTAAAAAAAATTGCTCTGAATATAGTCTGTCAGAAAAAATATACAATGCCCTATTCTACTCTGTTTTGGAGTATATACACCAACTAAGTATGCTCTCTCATGGAAAATAAAGAAATTCTAAATTTACGTGACTCGAAAAAAATCTAAATATGATCTAGGCATCCCAATGTTAAAAGAAAAATTGCTCTGAATATAATCTGTCAGAAAAAATATACAATGCCCTTTTCTACTCTGTTCCGTAGTATATACACCAACTCAATATGCTCTCTCATGTAAAATACCGAAATTCTAATTTTACGCAAATTGAAAAAAAGCTAAATAATATCTAGACGCCCAAAAGTAAAAGGAAAATGGCTCCGAATATAGTCTGATAGAAAAAATATACAATGCCTCATTCTACTTTGTTTTGGAGTATATACACCAACTCAGTATGCTCTCTCAGGTAAAATACAGAAATTCTAATTATACGCAAATCAAAAAAATATCTAAATGATATCTTGGTGCCCCAAAGTTAAAAGAAACTGGCTCTGAATATAGTCTGTTAGGAAAAATATACAATACCTTATTCTACTCTTTTTTGGAGTATATACACCAACTCACTATGCTCTCTCATGTAAAATACAGAAATTCTAATTTTACCCGAATCGAAAAAATCTAAATATTATCTAGGCACACCAATGTTAAAAACAAAATTGCTCTGAATATAATCTGTCTAAAAAAATATACAATGCACTATTCTACTCTGTTTTGGAGTATATACCCCATCTCCATATGCTCTCTCATGTAAAATAGAGACTTTCTTTTTTTTTTTTTTTGTAGCTTCCATTTTGTTTTTTTTTTTTTTTTTTTTTTAATTTTTTTTTTTTTTAATTTTTTATTGGATTATAGGTTTTGGGGTACATGAGCAGAGCATGCAAGACAGTTGCATAGGTACACACATGGCAGTGTGCTTTGCTTTTCTTCTCCCCTTCACCCACATTTGGCATTTCTCCCCAGGCTATCCCTCCCCACCTCCCCCTCCCACTGGCCCTCCCCTTTTCCCCCTCAATAGACCCCAGTGTTTAGTACTCCCCTTTCTGTGTCCATGTGTTCTCATTTTTTATCACCCACCTATGAGTGAGAATATGCGGTGTTTCATTTTCTGTTCTTGTGTCAGTTTGCTGAGGATATAGAGACTTTCTATATATAAGTGAATCAAAAAAAATCTAAATATTATCTAGGTACCCAAATGGTAAAAAAAAAAAAAAAAAAATTGGACTGAATGTAATCTGTCAGAGAAAATATACAATGCCCTATTCTACTCTGTTTTAAAGTATATACACCCACTCGATATGCTGTCTCATGTAAAATACAGAAATTATATATTTAAGAAAATCGAAAAAAATCTAAATATACGTAGGCAATCCAATGTTGATGGCAATATTGCTCTGAATATAATCTGTCAAAAAAAATATACAATGCACTTTTCTACTCTGTTTTGTAGTATATACACCAACTCAATATGCTCTCTCATATAAAATACCAAAATTCTAATTTTACGAGAATCGAAAAAAATCTAAATAATATATAGGAGTCCCAAACTTAACAGAAAATGGCTCTGAATATAGTCTTTTAGAAAAAATATACAATTCCTTATTCTAGTCTGTTACGGAGTATATACACCAACCCAATATGCTCTCTCATGTAAAATAGAGAAACTCTAATTTCATACGAATCGAAAAAATCTAAATATTATCTAGGCAGGCCAATGTTAAAAACAAAATTGCTCTGAATATAGTCTGTCAGACAAAATATACAACGTTCTATTCTATTATGTTTTTGAGTATATACACCAACTCAGTATGCTCTCTTAGGTAAAATAAAGAAATTATAAATTTATGTGAATCGAAAAAAATCTAAATATTATCTAGGCACCCAATGTTAAAAGCAAAATTGCTCTAAATATAATCTGTGAGAAAAAATATACAATGCCCTATTCTACTCTGTTTTGGAGTATATACACCAACTCAGTATGTTCTCTCATGTAAAATACAGAAATTCTAATTTTACGTTAATCGAAAAAAATCTATATATTATCTAGGCACCCAAGTGTTAAAAGCAAAATTGCTCTGAATATAATCTGTCAGAAAAAATATACAATGCTCTTTTCTACTCTGTTTTGTAGTATATACACCAACTCAATATGCTCTCTCATGTAAAATACCAGAATTCTAATTTTACGCGAATGGAAAAAAATCTAAATAATATATAGGAGCCCCAAAGATAGAAGAAAATGGCTCTGAATATAGTCTGTTAGAAAAAATATACGATGCCTTATTCTACTCTGTTTTGGAGTATATACACAAACTCAGTGTGTTCTCTCATGTAAAACACAGAAATTCTAATTTCACCCGAATCAAAAAAATCTAAATATTATCTAGGCACCCCAATGTTAAAAACAAAATTACTCTGAATATAGCCTGTCATAAAAAATATACAATGCCCTATTCTACCATGTTTTGGAGTATATGCACCAACTCAGTATGCTCTCAAGTAAAATAAAGAAATTCTAAATTTACGTGAATCGAAAAAAATCGAAATATTATCTAGACACCCCAATGTTAAAAGAAAAATTGCTCTTAATATAATCTCTCAGAAAAAATATACAATGCCCTTTTCTACTCTGTTTTTTAGTATATACCCCAACTCAATATGCTCTCATGTAAAATACCGAAATTCTAATTTTACGTGAATCGAAAAAAAGCTAAATAATATCTTGACACCCAAAACTAAAAAGAAAATGGCTCTGAATATAGTTTGTTGAAAACAATATACAATGCCTCATTCTACTTTGTTTTGGAGTATATACACCAACTCAGTATGCTCTCTCAGGTAAAATACAGAAATTCGAATTTTACGCAAATCGAAAAAAAATCTAAATAAAATCTAGGCGTTTCAAAGTTAAAAGAAAATGGCTCTGAATATAGTCTGTTAGAAAAAATATACAATGCCTTATTCTACTTTGTTTTCGAGTATATACACAAATTCTGTATGCTCTCTCATGTAAAATACCGAAATTTTAAATTTACGTGAATCCTAAAAAATCTAAATATTATCTAGGTACCCCAATGTTAAAAGAAAAATTGCACTGAATATAATCTGTAATAAAAAATATACAATGCCCTATTCTACTCTGTTTTGGAGTATATACACCAACTCAATATGCTCTCTCTTGTAAAATTCCGAAATTCTAATTTTACGCGAATCGAAGAAAATCTAAATAATATCTCGGTGCCCCAAATTATAAGAAAATGGCTCTGAATATAGTCTGTTAGAAAAAATATACAATGCCTTATTCTACTCTATTTGGGAGTATATACACCAACTCAGTATGCTCTCTCATGTAAAATACAGAAATTCTAATTTTACCCAAATCGAAAAAATCTAAATATTATCTAGGCACCCCAAGGTTAAAAACAAAATTGCTCTGAATATAGTCTGTCTGAAAAAATATACAATGAACTATTCTACTCTGTTTTGGACTATATACACTAACTCCATATGCTCTATCATGTAAAATACAGAAATTCTATATTTAAGTATATCGAAAAAAATGTAAATATTATCTAGGCCCTGCAATGACGAAAGCAATATTTCTATGAATATAATGTGTCAGAAAAAATATACAATGCTTTTTTTCTACTCTGTTTTGGAGTATATACACCAACTCCAGATGCTCTCTCATGTAAAATACAGAAATTCTATTATTAAGTGAATCGAAAAAAATCTAAATATTATATAGGCATTTCAATGTTAAACGCAAAATTGCTCTGAATATAATCTGTCATCAAAAATATACAATGCCCTTTTCTACTCTGTTTTGTAGTATATACAGCAACTCAATATGCTCTCTCATGTAAAATATGCAAATTCTAATTTTACGTGAATCGAAAAAAATCTAAATAATATCTAGGCGCCCCAAAGTAAAAAGAAAATCGCTCTGAAAATAGTCAGTTAGAAAAAATATACAATGTTTTATTCTACTCTGTTTTGGCGTATTACACCAACTCAATATACTCTCTCATGTAAAATACCTAAATTCTAATTATACGCGAATCGAAAAAATTCTAAATAATATCTCGGGGCCCCAAAGTTAAAAGAAAATGGCTCTGAATATAGTCTGTTAGAAAAAATATAAAATGCCTTATTCTACTCTGTTTTGGAGTATATAAACCAACTCAATATGCTCTCTCATATAAAATACATAAATTCTAATTTTACACGAATTGAATAAATCTAAATATTATCAAGGCACTTCAATGTTAAAAACAAAATTGCTCTGAATATAATCTGTCAAAAAAAATATACAATGCCATATTCTACTCTGTTTTAAAGTATATAAACCAAATCCATATGCACTCTCATGTAAAATACAGAAATTCTATGTTTAAGTGAATCGAAAAAAATCTAAATATTATCTAGTCACTCCAATGTTGAACGCAATATTGCTCTGAATATAATCTGTCAGAAAAAATATACCATGCTCTTTACTACTCTGTTTTGTAGTATATACACCAACAATATATGCTCTCTCATGTAAAATAACGACATTCTAATTTTACCCGAATCGATAAAATCTAAGTATTATCTAGGCACCCCAATTTTTAAACAATATTGCTCTAAAGATAATCTGTCAGAAAAAATATATAATGCCCTATTCTAATCTGTTTTGGAGTATATACACCAACTCAGTATGCTCTCTCATGCAAAATACCGAAATTCTAAATTTACGTGAATCGAAAAAAATCTACATATTATCTAGGCACCCCAATGTTAAAAGCAAAATTTCTCTGAATATAATCTGTCAGAAAAAATATACAATGCCCTTTTCTACTCTGTTTTGTAGTATATACACCAACTCAATATGCTCTCTCAAATAAAATACCAAAATTCTAATTTTATGAGAATCGAAAAAAATCTAAATCATATATAGGAGCCCCAAAGATAAAAGAAAATGGCTCTGAATATAGTCTGTTAGAAAAAATATACAATGCCTTATTCTACTCTGTTTTGGAGTATATACACCAACTCAGTATGCTCTCTCATGTAAAATAGAGAAATTCTAATTTCACCCGAATCGAAAAACTCTAAATATTATCTAGGCACACCAATGTTAAAAAAAAATTGCTCTAAATATAGTCTGTCTGAAAAAATATACAATGCCCTATTCTACTCTGTTTTGGAGTATATGCACCAACTCAGTATGTTCTCTCAGGTAAAATAAAGAAATTCTAAATATACGTGAATCAAAAAATATCTAAATATTATCTAGGCACCCGAATGTTAAAGCAAAATTGCTCTGAATATAATCTGTCAGAAAAAATATACAATGCCTTTTTCTACTCTGTTTTGTAGTATATACACCAACTCAATATGCTGTCTCATGTAAAATACTGAAATTCTAATTTTACGTGAATCGAGAAAAAGCTAAATAATATCTTGACGCCCAAAACTAAAAAGGAAATGGCTCTGAATATAGTCTGTTAGAAAAAATATACAATGTATCATTCTACTTTATTTTGGAGTATATACACCAACTCAGTATGCTCTCTCATGTAAAACACAGAAATTCTAATTTTACGCAAATCGAAAAAAATCTAAATAATGTCTAGGCGCCCCAAAGATAAGAGAAAATGGCTCTGAATATAGTCTGTTAGAAAATATATACAATGCCTTATTCTACTCTGTTTTGGAGTATATACACCAACTCAGTATGGTCTCTGATGGAAAATACAGAAATTCTAATATTACGTGAATCGATAAAAATCTAAATATATTCTAGGAACGCCAATGTTAACAGCAATATTGCTCTGAATAAAATCTGTGAGAAAAAATATACAATGCCCTTTTCTACTCTGTTTTGGAGTATATACACCAACTCAATATGCTCTCTCAAGTAGAATACCGAAATTCTAATTTTACGCGAATTGAAAAAGTCTAAATAATATCTAGGCGCCCCAAGGTTAAAAGAAATTGGATCTGATTATAGTCTGTTAGAAGAAATATACAATGACTTATTCTACTCTGTTTTGGAGTATATACACCAACTCAGTATGCTCTCTCATGTAAAATAAAGAAATTCAAATTTTACCCGTATGGAAAAAATCTAAATATAATCTAAGCACACCAATGTTAAAAACAAAATTGCTCTGAATGTAATCTGTCTAAAAAAATATACAATGCCCTATTCTTGTTTGTTTTGGAATATATACCCCAACTCCATATTCTCGCTCATGTTAAATACAGAAATACTATATATAAGCGAATCGAAAAAAATCTAAATATTATCTAGGCACCCCAATGTTAAAAACAAAATTTCTCTGAATGTAATCTGTCAGAGAAAATATACAATGCCCTATTCTACTCTGTTTTAAAGTATATACACCCACTCCATATGCTCTCTCATGTAAAATACCGAAATTCAAATTTTACGTGAATCGAAAAAATTCTAAACATTATCTAGGCACCCCAATGTTAAAAACAATATTGCTCTGAATATAACCTGTCAGAGAAAATATACAATGCCCTATTGTACTCTGTTTTGGAGTATATACACCAACTCAGTATTCTCTCTCATGTAAAATAAAGAAATTCTAATTTTACCCAAATTGAAAAAATCTAAGTATTATCTAGGCACCCCAATGTTAAAAACAAAATTGCTCTGAATTTAATCTGTCTGAAGAAATATACAATGAACTATTCTACTCGGTTTTGGAGTATATACACCAACTCCATATGCTGTCTCTTCTAAAATACAGAAATTCTATATTTAAGCGAATCGAAAAAAATGTAAATATTATCCCGGCATCCCAATGTTGAAAGCAATATTGCTCTGAATATAATCTGTCAGAAAAAATATACAATGCCCTTTTCTACTCTTTTTTGGAGTATATACACCAACTCCACATACTCTCTCATGTAAAATACAGAAATTCTATTATTAAGTGAATCGAAAAAAATCTAAATAATATCTAGGCGCCCCAAAGTAAAACGAAAATGGCTCTAAATATAGTCAGTTAGAAAAAATATACAATCTTTTATTCTACTTTGTTTTGGAATATATACACTAACTCAATATGCTCTCTCATGTAAAATACCTAAATTCTAATTTTACGCGAATCGAAAAAAATCTAAATAATATCTTAGCGCCCCAATGTTAAAGTAAAATGGCTCTGAATATAGTCTCTTAGAAAAAATACACAATGCCTTATTCTAATTTGTTTTGGAGTATATACACCAAGTCAATATGCTCTCTCATGTAAAATACAGAAATTCTAAATTTACCCGAATCGAAATAATCTAAATATTATCTAGGCACCCCAATGTTAAAAACAAAATTGCTCTGAATATAATCTGTCAGAAAAAATATACAATGCGCTATTGTACTTTGTTTTAAAGTATATACACCAACTCCATATGCTCTCTCATGTATAATACAGAAATTCTATGTTTAAGCGCATCGAAAAAAATCTAAATATTATCTAGGCACCCCAATGTTGAAAGCAATATTGCTCTGAATATAATCTGTCAGAAAAAATATATAATGCCCTTTTCTACTCTGTATTCTAGTATATACACCAACTCAATAAGCTCTCTCATGTAAAATACCGAAAATCTAATTTTACCCGAATCGAAAAAAATCTAAATATTATCTAGGCACCCCAATGGTTAAAACAATATTGCTCTGAAAATAATCTATCAGAAAAAATATACAATGCCCTATTCTAATCTTTTTTGGAGTATATAAACCAACTCAGTGTGCTCTCTCATGTAAAATACCGAAATTCTAAATTTACGTGAATCGAAAAGAATCTAAATATTATCTAGGCACCCCAATGTTAAAAGCAAAATTTCTCTGAATATAAGCTGTCAGAAAAAATATACAATGCCCTTTTCTACTCTGTTTTGTAGTATATACAGCAACTCAATTTGCTCTCGTATATAAAATACGAAAATTCTAACTTTACGAGAATCCAAAAAAAATCTAAATAATATATAGGAGCCCAAAAGTTAAAAGAAAAAGGCTCTGAATATAGTCTGTTAGAAAAAATATACAATGCCTTATTCTAATCTCTTTTGGTGTATATACACCAACTCACTATGCTTTCTCATGTAAAATAGAGAAATTCTAATTTCAAGAGAATCGAAAGAATCTAAATATTATTTAGGCACCTCAATGTTAAAAACAAAATAGCTCTGAATATAGTCTGTTAAAAAAAATATACAGTGTTCTATTCTACTTTTTTAGAGTATATACACCAACTCAGTATGCTCTCTCAGGTAAAATAAAGAAATGCTAAATTTATGTGAATCGAAAAGAATCTAAATTTTTTCTAGGCACCCCAATGTTAAAAGCAAAATTGCTCTCAATATAATCTGTCATAAAAAATATACAATGCTTTTTCTACACTGTTTTGTAGTATATACACCAACTCAATATGCTCTCTCATGTAAAATACCGAAATTCTAATTTTACGCGAATCGAAAAAAAGCTAAATAATATTTAGACGCCCAAAAGTAAAAAGAACATGGCTCTGAATATACTCTGTTATAAAAAATATACAATGCCTCATTCTACTTTGTTTTTGAGTGTATAAACCAACTAAGTATGATCTCTCATGTAAAATACAGAAATTCTAATTTAACGCAAATCGAAAAAAATCTAAATAATATCTATGCGCCCCAAAGTTAAAAGAAAATGGCTCTGAATATATTCTGTTAGAAAAAATATACAATGCCTTATTCTACTCTGTTTTGGAGTATATACAAACACTCAGTATGCTCTCTCACGGAAAATACAGAAATTATAATATTACGTGAATCAAAAAAAATCTAAACATTATCTAGGCACCCCAATGTTAACAGCAATATTGCTCTGAATATAATCTGTGAGAAAAAATATACAATGCCTTTTTCTACTCTGTTTTGGAGTATATACAGCAACTCAATATGCTCTCTCATGTAGAATACCGAAATTCTAATTTTACGCGAATCAAAAAAGTCTAAATAATATCTAGGCGACCCAAAGTTAAAAAAAATTGGCTCTGATTATAGTCTGTTTGAAAAAATATACAATGCCTTATTCTACTCTTTTTTGGAGTATATTGACCAACTCTGTATGCTCTCTCATGTAAAATACAGAAATTCTAATTTTACCTGAATCGAAAAAATCTAAATATTATCTAGGCAAACGAATGTTAAAAACAAAATTACTCTGAATATAATCTGTCTGCAAAAGTATACAATGCCCTATTCTACTCTCTTTTGGAGTATGTATCCCAACTCCATATTCTCTCTCATGTAAAATACAGAAATTCTATATATAAGCGAGTCGAAAATAAACTAAATATTATCTAGGCACCCCAATGTTAAAAAAAAAATTGCTCTGAATGTAGTCTGTCAGAGAAAATATACAATGCCCTATTCTACTCTGTTTTAAAGTATATACACCCACTCCATATGCTCTCTCATGTAAAATACATAAATAATATATTTAAGCGATTCGAAAAAAATCTAAATATTACCTAGGCAATCCAATGTTGATAGCAATATTGCTCTGAATATAATGTGTCAGAAAAAATATACAATGCCGTTTTCTACTCTATTTTGGCATATATACACCAACTCAGTATGCTCTCTCATGTAAAATACAGCAATTCTAATTTTACCCGAATCGAAAAAACATAAATATTATTTAGGCACCCAAATGTTTAAAACAAAATTGCTCTGAATATAATCTGTCTGAAGAAATATACAATGCCCAAATCTACACTGTTTTGGAGTATATACACCAACTCCATATGCTCTGTCATGTAAAATACCAAAATTCTAATTTTACATGAATCAAAAAAATTCTAAACATAATCTAGGCACCCCAATGTTAAAAAAAAATTGCTCTGAATATAATCTGTCAGAAAAAAATAAACAATGCCCTATTGTACTCTGTTTGGAGTATATACACCAACTCAGTATGTTCTCTCATGTAAAATAGAGAAATTCTAATATTACGTTAATCCAAAAAAATCTAAATTTTATCTAGGCACCCCAGTGTTAAAAGCAAAATTTTTCTGAATATAATCTGTCAGAAAAAATATACAATTCTCTTTTCTACTCGGTTTTGTATTATATACACCAACACAATATGCTCTCTCATGTAAAATACAGAAATTCTAATTTTACGCGAATAGAAAAAAATATAAATAATATCTACGTGCCCCAAAGTTAAAAGAAAATGGCTCTGAATATAGTCTGTTAGAAAAAATATACAATGCCTTATTCTAGTCTGTTTTGGAGTATATACACCAACTCAGTATGCTCTCTAATGTGAAATACCGAAATTTTAATTTTACGTGAAACCAAAAAAATCTAAATATTATCTAGGTACCCCAATGTTAAAAAAAAATTTGCGCTGAATAAAATCTGTCATAAAAAATATACAATGCCTTATTCTACTCTATTTTGGAGTATATACACCAACTAGGTATGCTCTCTCATGTAAAATACAGAAATTCTAATTTTACCCGAATCAAAAAAATAAATATTAACTAGGCACCCCAATGTTAAAGACAAAATTGCTCTGAATATAATCTGTCTGAAAAAATATACAATGAACTATTCTACTCTTTTTGGAGTATATACACCAACTCCATATGCTCCATCATGTAACATACAGAAATTCTATATTTAAGCGAATCGAAAAAAATCTACATATTATCTAGGCACCCCAATGTTAAAAACAAAATTTCTCTGAATATAATCTGTTAGAAAAAATATACAATGCCAAATTCTACTCTGTTTTGGAATATATACACCAACTCCATATGCTCTCTCATGTAAAATACTGAAATTCTATATTTAAAAAATTAAAAAAAATCTAAATATTATCTAGGCACCCCAATGTTAGAAACAAAATTGCTCTGAATATAATCTGTCAGAAAAAATATACAATGACCTATTCTACTCTTTTTTAAGTATATACACCAACTCCATTTACTCTCTCGTGTAAAATACAGAAATTCTATATTTAAGCGAATCGAAAAAATCTAAATATTATCTAGGCAACATAATGTTGATAGCAATATTGCTCTGAATATAATCTGTCAGAAAATATATACAATGCCCTTTTCTAACCTGTTTTGGAGTATATACACCCACTCAATATGCTCTCTCATATAAAATACCGAAATTCTAATTTTACACGAATCTAAAAAATCTAAATATTATCTAGGCACACCAATGTTAAAAACAAAATTGCTCTGAATATAATCTGTCAAAAAAATATACAATGCCCTATTCTACTTTCTTTTGGAGTATATACATCATCTCCATATGCTCTCTCAGGAAAAATACCGAAATTCTATATTTAGGCGAATCGAAAAAAATCTAAATACTATCCAGGCACCCCAATGTTAAAAGCAAAATTTCTCTGAATATGATCTGTCTGAAAAAATATACAATGCCCTTTTCTACTTTGTTTTGTAGTATATACACCAACTCAATATGCTCTCTCATGTAAAATACAGAAATTCTAATTTTACCCGAATCAAAAAAATCTAAATATTATCTAGGCACACCAATGTTAAAAACAAAATTGCTCTGAATATAATCTGTGAGAAAAAATATACAATGCCCTATTCTACTCTGGTTTGGAGTATATACACCAACTCAATATGCTCTCTCTTGTAGAATACCGAAATTCTAATTTTATGCGAATCGAAAAAAGTCTAAAAAATATCTAGGCTTCCCAAGGTTAAAAGAAATTGACTCTGATTACAGTCTGTTAGAAAAAATATACAATGCCTTATTCTACTCTGTTTTGGAGTATATACATCAACTCACTATGCTCTCTCATGTAAAATACAGAAAATCTAATTTTAACAGAATCGAAAAAATCTAATTATTATTTAGGCACACCAATGTTAAAAACAAAATTGCTCTGAATATAATCTGTCTAAAAAAATATAAAATGCCGTATTCGACTCTGTTTTGGAGTATATACCCCAACTCCATATGCTCTCTCATGTAAAATACAGAAATTCTATACATAAGCGAATCGAAAAAAATCTAAATACTATCTAGGCACCCCAATGTTAAAAGAAAACTGGCTTTGAATACAATCTGTCAGAAAAAATAAACAATGCACTATTCTACTCTGTTTTGTAGTATATACACCAACTCAACATGCTCTCTCATGTAAAATACCTAAATTCAAATTTTACGCGAATTGAAAAAAATCTAAATAATATCTAGGGCCCCAAAGTTAAAAGAAAATGGCTCTGAATATAGTCTGTTAGAAAAAATATACAATGCCTTATTCTACTCTGTGTTGGAGTATATACACCAACACTATATGCTCTCTAATGTAAAATATAGAAATTTTAATTTTACCCAAATCGAAAAAATATACTATTATCTAGGCACCCCAATGTTAAAAAAAATTGCTCTGAATGTAATCTGTCAGAGAAAGTATACAATGCCCTATTCTACACTGTTTTGGAGTATATACACCAACTCCATATGCTCTCTCATGTAAAATACCGAAATTCTAATTTTACGTGATTCGAAAGAATTCTAAACATTATTTAGGCACCCCAATGTTCAAAACAAAATTGCTCTGAATATAATCTGTCAGAAAAAATATACAATGCCCTATTCTACTCTGTTTTGGACTATATACAACAACTCAGTATGCTCTCTCATGTAAAATACAGAAATTCTAATTTTACGTAAATCGAAAAAAATCAAAATATTATCTAGGCAGCCCAGTGTTAGAAACAAAATTGCTCTGAATATAATCTGTCAGAAAAAAATATACAATGCATTTTTCTACACTGTTTTGTAGTATATACGCCAACTCAATTGACTCTCTCATGTAAAATACCGAAATTCTAATTTTACGCGAATGGAAAAAAATCTAAATAATATCTACGCCCCCAAAGTTAAAAGAAAATGGCTCTTAAGATAGTCTGTTTGAAAAAATATACAATGCCCTTTTCTACTCTGTTTTGGAGTATATACACCAACTCAATATACTCTCTCATGTAGAATACCGAAATTCTAATTATACGTTAATCGAAAAAAATCTAAATAATATCTAGGCACCCCAAAGTTAAAAGAAATTGGCTCTGATTATAGTCTGTTAGAAAAAATATACAATGCCTTATTCTACTCTGTTTTGGAGTATATACACCAACTCAGTATGCTCTCTCATGTAAAATACAGAAATTCTAATTTTACCCGAATCGAATAAATCTAAATAATATCTATTGTTAAAAAAAATTTCTCTGAATATAATCTGTCGGAAAACATATACAATGAACTATTCTACACTGTTTTGGAGTATATGAACCAACCCCATATGCTCTATCATGTAAAATAGAGAAATTCTATATTTAAGTGAATCTAAAGAAATCTAAATATTATCTAGGCACCGCAATTTTAAAGAAAAAATTGCTCTGAATATAATTTGTCAGAAAAAATATAGAACGTTCTATTCTACTCTGTTTTGGAGTATATACACCAACTCCATATGCTCTCTCATGGAAAATTCAGAAATTCTATTATTAAGTGAATCGAAAAAATTCTAAATATTATATAGGCACCCCAATGTTAAAAGGAAAATTTCTGTGAATATAATCTGTCAGAAAAAATATACAATGCCCTTTTCTACTCTGTTTTGTAGTATATACACCAACTCAATATGCTCTATGATGTAAAATACCGAAATTCTAATTTTACATGAATCAAAAAAAATCTAAATAATATCTAGGCACCCCAAAGTTAAAAGAAATTGGCTCTGATTATAGTCTGTTAGAAAAAATATACAATGCCTTATTCTACTCTGTTTTGGAGTACATACACCAACTCAGTATGCTCTCTCATGTAAAATACAGAAATTCTAATTTTACCCGAATCGAATAAATCTAAATAATATCTAGGCACCCCAATGTTAAAAAAAAATTGCTCTGAATATAATCTGTCAGAAAACATATACAATGAACTATTCTACACTGTTTTGGAGTATATGAACCAACTCCATATGCTTTATCATGTAAAATAGAGAAATTCTATATTTAAGTGAATCTAAAGAAATCTAAATATTATCTAGGCACCCCAATTTAAAAAAAAAATTTCTCTGAATATAATTTGTCAGAAAAAATATACAAAGCCCTATTCTACTCTGTTTTGGAGTATATACACCAACTCCATATGCTCTCTCATGGAAAATTCAGAAATTCTATTATTAAGTGAATCGAAAAAATTCTAAATATTATATAGGCACCCCAATGTTAAAAGGAAAATTTCTCTGAATATAATCTCTCAGAAAAAATATACAATGCCCTTTTCTACTCTGTTTTGTAGTATATACACCAACTCAATATGCTCTATGATGTAAAATACCGAAATTCTAATTTTACGTGAATCAAAAAAAATCTAAATAATATCTAGGCACCCCAAAGTTAAAAGAAATTGGCTCTGATTATAGTCTGTTAGAAAAAATATACAATGCCTTATTCTACTCTGTTTTGGAGTATATACGCAAACTCAGTATGCTCTCTCATGTAAAATACCGAAATTTTCAATTTACGTGAATCCAAAAAAATCTAAATATTATCTAGGTACCCCAATGTTAAAAGAAAAATTGCGCTGAATATAATCTGTCATAAAAAATATACAATGCCCTTTTCTACTCTGTTTTCTATTATATACACCAACTCAATATGCTCTCTCTTGTAAAATACCGAAATTCTAATTTTACGCGAATCGAAGAAAATCTAAATAATATCTAGGCGCCCCAAAGTTAAAATAAAATGGCTCTGAATATAGTCTGTTAGAAAAAATATACTATGCCTTATTCTACTCTATTTTGGAGTATATACACCAACTCAGTATGCTGTGTCATGTAAAATACAGAAATTCTAATTTTACCCAAATCGAAGAAATCTAAATATTATCTAGGCACCTCAATGTTAAAAACAAAATTGCTCTGAATATAATCGGTCTGAAAAAATATACAATGAACTATTCTACTTTGTTTTGGAGTATATACACCAACTCCATATGCTCTCTCATGTAAAACACAGAAATTGAAAATTTAAGCGAATCGAAAAAAATGTAAATATTATCCAGGCCCCGCAATGTTGAAAGAAATATTGCTCTGAATATAATCTGTCAGAAAAAATATACAATGACCTTTTCTACTGTTTTGGAGTATATACACCAACTCCATAAGCTCTCTCATGTAAAATAAAGAAATTCTACTATGTGAATTGATAAAAATCTAAATATTATATAGGCACCCCAATGTTAAAAGCAAAATTGCTCTGAATATAATCTGTCA